>NC_023756.2:6915016-7205480 GCF_000499845.2 Phaseolus vulgaris
ATTTTGTTTTTGGTTAATATATTCTCACTAAATTATTAATGTACCTTGATGGTTTCACAATTCCACTACCATCTTTAAGAATATGAATTGTTCTCTTCTTCTAGGAAGATGCAAGGCAAACTGAATCGTATCTTACAAAATTGATTTCATATGGAGAGATAAGAAGACAAAATTTTACTGACTTTTTTCCATTGTAAAAAAAATTATGATGTCAATCAACATAAAATAAAGCATCCTTAGTTTGTTCCCGTTTCCATATTCCCAAACCTGAATTTTATTTCAATACTAAATTCATTAAATTTACTCACTAATATGAGAAAATATTATAATCTTTAAATGATTTTGCCAAATAAAATTTATATGGCAACCCTTTCAACTTTGTGTAAATTTTAGTTAAAGAAGTTATGTATAACTTACTGATGGAACAGACTCTCTCGGGCTTGCAAATCTCTCTATGATTCTCACACCTTGTTTTGATCAAAAGGCATGAATATTTAAACATGTAAATTATTAAACTAACAACTTACGTTTGCATAATAAGAATACATATATCTTGGAAATGATCTTCATAATCATATTTGCTTATTACCAAAATATCTCACCAAACATTATGGTCAAAAATTAGTCAGTACCATAATAAAACATAATCTCTCCATAATAATCATAACATTACAATTTTATTTTTCATTAGAGTAAATTTAATAATGTTCTTTGTGTTCTAAGTTAAATTTTAAATAATTACAATTTTATTTTTCATTAGAGTAAACTTAATAATGTTCTTTGTGTTCTAAATTAAATTTTAAATATTATGCAATTCCAATTTAATTCTATTGTTTGTTCCGCAGGAGGCTTAATTTTCATAGAATCATAATATCAATTAATCAAAAAATTTGGTAAGGATTGTTCCCCTTATATTTTTTGTTGTTGACAAAAACAAGACATGTGTGTATCTTATTCCTTTGTATGCATGTGCTATGTCTAAAGTATAATTATTATCTTTATTGAATGCCTAATTTATTTTGATATGAATATAGGGAATTTAAAAAATTGTAAATGAAAATTATTAATATCTTGATATAAAAGTGATAACATATAACCTTTTTTTTCAAATTTGGAAACGAAGAAGGTCTTATAAGAATGATATTAATAAAATCTGACAAAAACAAAACAGTGTTGTTATTTTGAGATGATGTAAGAACTTCAAAAAAATCATGGAATATAGTATTTTTAAAAAATTATATAATGTTTAACTAATTAAACTTGATCCATAATTTTGTTTATTTATAGGTATGTAGGTATAAGCTGAAAATAGATATAGGATTGTGACACACATCATGACATGTTTAGATATATTGATAAAATTATTTCAACACATTAAGTATAAAATTTAGTAACACACTTTACATTAAAAGAACCTTTAGCTTTTTCAAAAAACCATAGGTTATAAATTGAGATGATTGAGATTCATTGTTCTCACAAATATTCATAATGAATTACCTTAGTGTTTTGTTTTTGGTCTTTTTATTCTTCCATGATTATGCTCAAGCTTTTGACTATTGGAAGATTTCACAATTTTGGCCAAGAGGCCTTTGTCATCGTAATCCTTCATGTCTGAGAACAAAACCAAAACCATTGGAGTTCACTATACATGGTTTATGGCCATCTAACTGGAAAGGACCACTTTCCTGCACACAAGAACAATTCAATCCTTCTCTGGTAAGATTTCTATTTCTTAATAATAGTATTATTTTAATATAATACTGGAAAGTGATATTCTTTGTTTATTTTATTAGATAACAAGCTTAGATGCTCACCTTCATCAAGTTTGGCCAAGTTATTATCATCAGAATGATGGAATCTTTTGGGGGAAGGAGTGGATGCGTCATGGAACGTGCTCTAACCTGCAACAATTTGATTTCTTCACATTGAACATAGATATCTACGAAAGGAACAATCTGACAGATATACTTAAAAATGCGGGTATAGTAAATGGTAAAACATATAATAGAAATATTATCAGCTTAGCCATAGGCAGAGCATTGCATGTTGAACCACGACTAATCTGTAAATCTACTTCTAAATCTACTGTATCTATTCTAACTGAAATAAGGATCTGTTTAGACAAAAGCAGAATCCCCCAGTACATCAATTGTTCTCTACCATCACAACTAGTATCTTGTGCTAACTTTATAAACTTTATTTAATAATATATAATATAATATGATATAACTAATTAATGAATAATTCAAATATTAAATACACATATCTACAATTATATGTTATAGCTTGTTTTCTGTTGGGACTTGGTATGCTACCCTCCCTATGTTATTTTATCTTCTACGTCACTCATAAATAAAGATTTCACTTCTATACTTCTATTCTGTTGCATATATATCTTTCTCTTCTTTAATTTATGTTTATTACTTCATACTCTATTTCACTCATTATTAATAAATGGAACATTCTTTCATATTTATCATATTATTTTATTTTATCAGATAATAATAATAACGATATTTTATAATTATAATTCATACTCACACAATTATTATAATGTATTATACTATGCATATTATTGTAATAAAAAATTGAATATTTTACCGAATAAATAATACCAATTGTAATAAAAAATAGTTCTTAACTTTTTTTGTCAACTAAGTTATTTGAACTTTCTTCAGACACCCCATGCACTCCGCTATAAGAAAATGCAACTTTAGCATGCATACAAAACAACAAAAGGGGGAAAGAGAGAAAGAATTTGATTCCTACCAGCATTAAAGAGAATAGGCAGATGACAATTAATTAACAAAACATTAATTTGTCCTAAACTAGAACATTAGACAAAAAATAATCTTCATAAAGCAATGTCCACTATGTAAAATTGATAAATTTATCTTTAAAGAGAAGTTAAAAATTGTGGAATTGAACTAACTGTAAGTGGTAGCAAGCTTCCTATGATTAATGCAATTAATAGAACTTTCCTGCATGTCAAATTTAACAAGATTGCAAATAATCGTTAAGAAATAACCAACAAAGGAAGAAATATAACCTGTTGATAGAGAATAGAAATTCAATTGAAAAGAGATAAAAATTGACATCACAATAAATCAGAAAGAGACAACATTTAAGAAAGAAGACTTACTTTATATTGATATTTGTAAGTCAATTACATCCACAACTTCATATTTACCAACAAATTGAACATTAGAAAAGGGGTGAAGATCCAAAATGTTATTTTTCATCTAGTCAATGTGAGAAGTTTACAGTTTATGAAAGTACTATTTAACCATAAATATAATAATATTCACTCACAAAATATAACAACTCAGATTCCCCTCCCTATCTGCTCTTTGAGAAACTAAATAAGACAACGTGATGGAATTTCTCAGTACACATGATGCAAAAAAATTGTTTTAACTCAACTGCAAAAAAAAAAAAAACTAACATCGGCTTAAGGAAACATGTGATTAATTAGTATGAAATTATCTCTATTTAACTACGTAAATTTTGAACAGATTGAGGAGCATGGTTGTAGTAAGGGGTTAGGCATATCCCAAAACCGCAACTCGTGACATAAATCTAGGCTTCTCTTGAATCAGGAAAATAAGTTTTTAAGGCATTTTCTATGCCTTTAAACAGTGGAGGAGCAGTCAACACCCTTTGATCTAAGTCGGATTCTCCCTGCTCAAACATCCCCTCCCAAACACAAAGATCTACTTCCATTAAAACTCATTCATTCCGATTAAACATCAAATAAATGCACCACAGTTCAGAAAATGGAGATCTAGGGAGTGAGAAATGGGAAAAATGAAAAGTAATTTCGAGAAACCAAATCAAGCAAAATGAAACCTAATACCAAATACGAGCTTCGGTTGGGATGATGGAGCTTCAATATTGGTAACATTTTACCTTCTATAAACAAACTTTGTGAGAAAGTGTTTGAACAAAAATTTGTGGTTGAAGCTGAACCAGAAGACAACAGTTTATTCCTGACTTTTTACTTACATATTATCAAGAAGACAACATTTTACTGACTTTTTTCATTGTAAAAAATATTATGATGTCAATCAGAATAAAATAAAGCATCCTTAGTTTGTTCCCGTTTCCATATTCCCAAGCCAGAATTCTACTTCAATACTAAATTCATTAAATTTACTCACTAATATGAGAAAATATTATAATCTGTAAATTTTGTCAAATAAAATTTATATGGCAACCCTTTAAACTTTGTGTAAATTTTAGTTAAAGAAGCTATGTATAACTAATTGATGGAACAGTTCGAAGAGGGTTTTGAGAGACATGAAACAGACTCTCTCGGGCTTGCAAATCTCTCTATGATTCTTCCTGCTTGTTTTGATCGAAAGGCATGTATATTTAAACATGTAAAATATATATGTTGGAAATGATCTTCATAACCATTCCTATTGAAGTGAACACATCATACCAACTCCCCTTCACTAGAATATAATTAGAAGCAAAAATAGTCCTACAAGAAAAGGTTTCTACATACCATTTTGAATCAAAGGAATCAATTGAAGCTAGCCTAGTTATGTGACCAGTTCCATCAGAAGATGTAGCGCCATCAAATTGTCTAACCGAAGCCGCAAAACCTTCTGCAATGTGAGAGGACTCCATGATGAATCATGCACATCATCAGCTGCAGATGACAGAGTCTACAAGTTTAAATTATACCAGTGTTAGACACTTTATGTTGATCAACAGATAACGAGGACTAGAAATGAAGGTTCCTTTTCTTATTCTCGATAAATGACATTTCAAAGAGCAAAGTAATGGTAGTCACACCACATGTTCCAGAGCAACCTTTGGAAGAATTTGTGCCCTCAAGTTATCCCAATCAACCCCCTTGGAGGAATTTGCAAAATTGCCATGGAATTGTTGAATGTGAATAAAAAACTACGAAAAAGTCCTAAGCCTTACAACCAATAAAAAAAAAATCAATGGATACGGATTAGAGGAATGAAATTGAACATTGCTACTCCCAAATTAACAAGAAATTCTTGCAAAATTCATGCCAGTAAAATCCATATCAAACCAAAAACTCAATAATAAAAACAAAAGGCAAAGAACAAGAGAGACATAAAAATACTAACTTTTTTCTCTCTGTTCATAAAATGGAAAGAACCCATAAGAACAAAAACTACTTCAGAACTCCTACATTTATGAGATCCCCAAATGCAAAACAAAAACTACAAAGAAAATGTGAAAAACACAAACTTCTTTACCATCTTATTTTGCAAACTAAATGAAAAATTGAAACATTTTTTTTCAATTTTAATTAAAATGGTGGAGTTGAGGAAGAACCAAAAGAGTGAGGAGGAGAACAAACCTGAAACAACCGAATCCGACCAATCCACGACCTATCTTGTGATTTGAGCTTCACGTAAGGCTCCAGCGACACGCTTGAAATCGCATAGATTAGGTTTTCTCTTGATGGCCAAATTCTAAACACCACCCCGTTGCTGAAAGCAGATAGTAAATTTTTAGGGTTCAAAGAAAGAAATAAGAGGGTTTAGGGTTTCAAAATAGAAGAAATGAGAGCGTTTCTTGACGGGGGTTCAAAGACATGCAAAATATTGGATAAATTCCATATCTAACACCATTTACACTTTTATTTTTCTAACTAATACTTTTTTGTTTTTATTTTCATCCTTTTGTTTTTATTTCTCTGTCTAGCATCCTTTTATTTTTTATTTTTTATTTTCCTATCTAGCATCATTTTAAAAATAAATAAATAAATAATAAATTATTATTTTTTTTATAATTTTAATTTTGAATGCATTAAAAAATAAGTATTTTTAATGTTTAAAATAGTTAGAAATATAATTAATGAATAAATAAATGAATTTTTACAAAATAAAAATAAAAAAGTAATAAATTAAAAATGTTTAGTTTAAATTATTTTTTTAAGAATGAAGAAAATAAGAAATTAAACCCTATAACAACATAAAATTTGAATCTATAAACATAAATTAGTATTTATTTTTATTATTATTGATGATGTAATCATGTTAATTTAAAGTAAAAAATACAGGACATAACTATAAAAAAACCAAAGTCAATTAGTCTTAATTAATAGTGGACACATAAATAATATTGAAGTGTCTACCCTAAATGCAAAATCCTAAAAAAAAAACTAATGCAAATGCTACACTTAATGCTTAAAAATGAGAAGAAAAAAATGCAAAAATAAATAAGTATAGAAAATAAAAACAAAAAATAAATAAACAATGGCAGAAAAAAATAATAACTAAAAACATATAAGATATAAAATAAAGGCAAAACAAAATAAGATAATTATGCAAGATATAAAAAAATATAAAAATCCAAACAAGATCAAGATAAGATATATAAGACGATACTAAATAAGTAGATGTTGATCATAAAAAGAAAATAAATGAAAGATGATCATTCATTTAATATTTTCTTCAATGGTACATTAAATAGTTTGTGCAAAATGAAACATAATTAATGACAAGAAGTGCACAATCCAATAATGTTGGGACATGTTCTTTTTATGTTTGACAATATGAACATTTTTTTGTTCGATCATATTGTTCTTTTATGTCCATATCAGTTCTTATTCGACTTGACTTATGTCTCCCCTTTGATGTTATTTTCATGTCAAGACTTGAGCATAGTATTTGACCAGTGTATGCAGGCCAATACTCTTCATTTACGAGTTCCATCAAATAGTCTTTCATAACATGAAAAATCTGTTGCAATGTTGTTGTTTTTATTTTCTATATTTATTTATTTTTACATTTTTCTTCTTCTCATTTTTAAGCATTAAGTGTAGCAATTGCATTAATTTTTTTTTTTAGGATTTTGCATTTAAGGTAGGTAGACACTTCAATATTATTTGGGCGTTCAATATTAATTAATACTAATTGATTTTGAATTTTTTTATAATTATGTCCTGTATTGTTTAGTTGAAATTAACATGATTACATCATTAATAATAATAAAAACAAATACTAATCTATATTTATAGATCAACTTTTATGTTGTTGTAGAGTTTAATTTTTTATTTTCTTAATTCTTAAAAAAAAAATTAACTAAACATTTTTAATTTACTTTTTTATTTTTATTTTGTAAAAACTCATTTCTTTATTCATTAATTATATTTCTAACTATTTTAAACATTAAAAATACTTATTTTTTAATGTATTCAAAATTAAAATTATAAAAAAATATTTAATTTATTATTTATTTATTTATTTTTGAAATGGTGCTAGATAGAGAAATAAAAAATAAAAGGGTGCTAGATAGGGAAATAAAAACAAAATGGTGCTAGATAGGAAAATAAAAACAAAATGGTGCTAGATAGGGAAATAAAAATGTAAATGGTGCTAGATAGGGAATTGAGCCGCAAAATAGAATGTTTTGGGGTAATTTATTTTTGGGAAATGTTTTGGAGGAACGGGGAAAATTATTTTTGAAAAAAAGAATAATATTATGCACGGAACAAAAATGAAAAATAGTGGTGGTTCTAAATAATACATTTTGAAAAAGAAAAATGACGTTTATTAACTTGTCATATTATACGGAAAATTATGACGATTTTTAAAGAAAAAAAAAGAAAAGAGATTATGGAAATAGAAAGTAAAAAATTTGATTTCTTCAAATTGACATTAGATTTCTACACAAGGATCTAAAAGCAATACTTAAAAATACAGGTATATTACATGGTAACCCATATTATAAAAATATTACCACTCTCATTTTAGAGGTTTTATGAGACTTTATCATATAAATAAGAGTCTCTTGTACATGTTTTTCAACTTTGATTTGAGTAATAAAGTGTTATCCAATTTGTGAGACACTTTTACTTATTCAAAGTTCTCTCTAGAGTTGTCTTCTTGTTAGACAAATTTCTAGACTCCTCCTAGTAGTGTTGACCCAACTTTATTCTATAAATTAAGTGTTGGCCTAACCTCACTTATATTCATTGTCATAATTCCCATCTCTTTCAAAATTTCTACAATTCTTCATGTTTCCGCAATATCAATTCATCTTCCATAGAAGATATTCAAATCAAAACAACAAAGAAGAAGATCTACAAATGAATATGCAAGTTAGGATTTCATCTATTTCAACGACTTTTACAAAGTCATCCTGTAGAACCAGAACAATCACAAAGAGATAACCTATTCCACATAAAGTATAAAGTTTTTTGAATAAAATTTGTTCTGTAATACTGATAGTGACTTTTGATGTAACTATTATAGCTACAAGTTAGGAAATAAATTGGCCTTGCAAGTTATCCCACATCCCCATCCCTATAAACTAGATTGGATTAGTCAAGAGGGTGGTGTGGTAGCTGGAACCAAGTGAGTGTACCTATATCCATAGGAAAATAAAAATAGTTTTTTTTTTGTGTGATTGAGTTTCAATGAAAATAGGTCACATCATTCTTAGGAGACCCTAACAATTTGATCATAATATTTTTCATGAAGGACATACTAAGAAAATCACTTTCTCTTTTCAAGGTCATAAATTTGTTTTGTATCCTCTTACACCTCAACATGTGAGAGAGGATAAAATAAAACTAAAAACAAAATAAGATAGTGAAAAAGAAAAAGAAAAATTTGAAAAAAATTAAACAAATTGTTTCCATATAGCCTCTTTGCATACTCACATCACCATCCTTGGAGAGAGGTACTTCTTCTTCCATTTATATTTCTTCTTCTACTTTTGCAAAATTTCTCAAAATAAAAAACAAAAATTACAAAAAACTTTGATTTTCACCATGGTTTTATACCATTTGTTTTCTTTTGCATTCTCTTAGTGTTTGCTATTTTTTTTACAGGTGGATTCATGAACCTAGTGGCTACCCGAAGCAGATCTGAGGACAAATTCTTTTGAACAAGTGAGAGCCTACAAGTCATATCCAGGTCCAAGCCGAAAGCCCAGACCGAGAGGTCCAAGCCAAAAGTCAAACCGGCAGCTCGCACCGAGAGGTCAACAACCTCAAAAGAAATAAGATTGTTTATAAGTCCTTGCAAGAACAAGAAGATTTATCTTCCTCCATGTTAGTACATGAAATAAGATGAACCTATCCTTTTCAGAGACATAGTCACGAGATCCAATTCATGGTAGCACTATATTGAATAAAATATTGTGAATCATCCTACCCAATATCATAAGGTTCAAGCTCTTAATAAACCCTTGAACCACAACATTTGACCCCTCAGTAGGTATAAAGACACCATTTAAGATGATATCTACTTCCTCAATTGTCAAGTCATCATCTATGATGATGAGAACTTTACTCCTTCCTCCTTCAAGATTTCGATTTAGAGATCAAGTACAACATCATATTGATCATACGAATTCAGATAGTTGATTTATTGTATCAGAATCATTTTTTAGATAAACAAGTCAATTCTTGCAACTTGTAGATATTCTTGCAATTCAAATCGTGTCTTGAGATATCCACGTGCATGTTTCTTCTAATTATTTTGAACTTGTAATTTTGTATTTACATGTTTTTTTTATATATTTTTTTTTTGACTTCTTTCTTGTTTTTTTTTTTTTGCATCTTTCACTCTTTTGATTTTTTTTTTATAAACTTTAGATCCATCTTTCATTTTTGTTAGACTCTCACTTCACTAGATTAATATATGAAAATTTATCTATGTTTTAACAAATTGTAGTACCTTAACTATTAGATGTTTTGAAATACCAACATTTTGTGACATGAGTATCACATTAGACTATGAACATTACAAAAACAAATAACTGCAACATTGTATTTTAATGGTGATACAGCATGGGAGGAATTAAAAATAATGAAATATATATATATATATATATATATTATTTTTATTTTATTTTTCTTTTAGAGGAGTTTAGGTCTTTAGAGTTGGGGGCAAAGTCCATTAACCTTATAACCTTCTCCTTAGCCTCCAAAAAGTTTTATCGTACTCTCCCCTCATTTTCTTCTCTCATTTTGCTATTTAGTCTCCAAAGATTAAGAGAAAGTTTTCTTATAATTATTTATCCATTTATTTACTTATAATTAGTAAATATTTTTTTTGTTATGCGAATATTTTCATCTAGTTTGAATAAATAAATGAAGAGAAAACTGCAAGTGATTTAGTTTTACGAAAAAAAAAAGGTTTATTTTTAAAAAGGAAAAATTAATTTAATAATATAAATTATTGTGATATGAGGTAAAATTAAATAAAGCTGTTTTCTTAAAAGAAGATTTTGAAAACAAATTAGGAATTTAAATTTTTAACAAATAATTTGTATGTCTAAATAACGAAGACGTTGCAGGAAGAGAAATAGAATTCAGTAAAAGATGTTTTTGCATTTCAGTAAAAGTTAGATTCAGGGCTTGATTTTTATTCATGGATAATTAGTCCTTAGAAGCAGTAAAAAGTATTACGCATATTTAAATGTTCAAGCTTAACGCATATAGAATAAAAAATATGTAATTGAAGTAAAATTTTGTTATATTTAGATTAATGTATTCTTATTCAATATCTTTATCTTATCTTTACTAATAATGATATATTAAGTAAATATATTTAAAAAAATAGTAAGTGGACATTGAAATTCTAAACCAGCAAATACTTTAAAATAAAAATAATAATTACTCTTTTATTCCTTATATTAGTATAAAAAATAATTTCATCCCTAAAATTTTAAAAAGTTCAATGTCTGTGAAAATTTCTTTAAAAAATTCAATTTGGTCATAAGGTCAATATTATTTAACTTTTTTAAGATAATTGAATATGGTTTCAATGATAACAATACATATAATTCAATATCCATTTATAGAATGATTAAGATAAAAACAGAAAGGTAATAAAAACAGAAAGAATCACCTTGAATTATTTTAAACAAATTTAACATTAAATTTTTTAGAAATCTCGAGATTGAATTGATTTTTATCCTGATATAAAGATTTAAAAATATAATTAAGTCTAAGAAAAAAAGAGTAAATTGGCTATAGAGAAGGAAAAACAGAATCCAATTTTGACATGACATGATAGTTAGACAAAGAATATGTATTTGATGGATTAACATAATAGTTAAACAGGATATTCATGTAATAAGAATAAATGTTGGATCTTCATATACAAAACTTTGTTAGTAAAGTGACAATTACATTATATTATATTGCTGTAAGTAGAATAAGTATCTTAATTGCTTGAGAAAACTCATAACAGAAAAAACTGTAATATAGGTAAGCTGATATGCAGCATAAAAGTGCTTTTGAGATGGCTAGAAATTGCTTTGCTTCATAAAAGATACATATTTTTTTACACTTTCACATTATATAATATAACTGTATACTATTCTCAGCAGGCACTTAAACAAATTTCTGTCAATTCATGTTCCCAACAAAAAGTTCATCTGATTTACACTATTCTGAAAGGTTTTGTTGCTGTACAAGTTAAGATCATATGCAGCAGGACCTTGTAGCCAAGGCCACTAGAAAGTCTCTGTAGTCCCCAGATGGAAGGCCTTCACATATAACATCAGCAAGTTCCTTATCATACTTTTCCTTGAAAACCCTTCTAATCTCATCCATGTCTACCTCAGCTCTGCTTACCAATGCTCTTGCAAAAACTTTTGTTTCCCCTTTGATGCTTGTGTACAGTTTCTGTCATTATTAACCAAGTTGCAGTTTTTCATATAATCAGTTTCTTCCTGAACTAAATTTATTGATGAACATTACAAACAACAACTCAAGAAAAAAGCAGTGCATCCCATATCCTATTGCTAGTTGATTCCATGATAGAAAAACCATTAAAAAAACCATTAATTTTAATCCTTAAACATACCATGTTAATTTCTTCTAATCCTTCTGGTTTAAGACTATAGATAGTAAAGTTTGACAATAATATATATGAAGATTGAAAGATATTGAAATCCTAGTATAGGAACTAAATGAATAAGAACTTATAAATATAAAATTTATAATTAAGGAAATTAAATGAGTAGTTAAAGAAAAAGGCTTACCTTTGCATAATAGTGTGCTGGATTACAAATGCATTTCACAACCACCATTAGAGCTTTATCAAATTGCCCATAATTCCCTCTATTGATAGACTGAAACATAGTGCATTGAAAACAGTAAATTTCAAAACTTTTCACATAATGACAATACACTGAACAGAATTTTTACCTTTGTGTAGTCATGACCATAAATGTGTTTATAGCTAAGAAATGTTTGCTTCAGTTGGGGAATGCTTCTCTTGCTTAAAATTTCTAATACAACAGCTTCATCTGCAGCTCCTAAGCCTCCCTCACCAGTTTCATAGAGCCTCCTTGCATCACTCTTGGATATGTGATGGTTGACATCTACTTGGTGAGCTTTGTGTGATGCAGCCAATGCCACAAGAATCTACAAAATCAAAGCAATTTCTTTGACAAATTCCCATAAATCAATTGAGTGATTCTGATTGGAGTAATATCTCTCACCTTTTGAAATGGGTGTGGAGGGTCCAAATGGATAATATCTTGGTCTAACTGTCTCCTGAACATTCTCTGGTAGGCCTGTGTGATGAGAAGAACATGACTTGATTTTCTACACACGAAAATCTCCACAAGAGCCTTGAAATCAGTCTCATCTTGTTGAAGAGACTCTCTAACCACAGCAGCATCCCTGTCATGAGGGTCAAGCATCCACCAGGACAAGGCAGAACAGTTCATGGAAGGACAAAACAAATCTTCATACCTTTGAAGATAGCTTGTCAACTCTTCTCCATAGATTGCCTTGAAGGTCTCTTTGAGTTTTTGCTTTTCAAGGAGGGTTCTACAAGTCAGAGATGGGATCAGTTGACTCAAATCCCCCAAAGAATCATGAATTCTCTTGCACTCAAGTTCAAAATTGTGGTTTGTCATTGTAAGAATGTTGTTAGCCATGTGAGGAAATGATATGTATTTAAGCAACAATTGCTTGAAGGGTAAGGCAGGAATCCTACTTTAAGTTTTTGTGCCTTCTTCCATGGGAGAAAAATGGAGTAGGGTGGACTCATCACACACTAATGGCTATAGGGTAGGCTTGAAATTAATGTTCAAAAAGACAAAAGCAAGTGAAGTTTCTATGCATTGAGTTGATGGTGATGTGTAAAGCAGGTTGTACTTGTATGTGCTTGCCATGTGAAGCTTGTTTAGTAGCTGAATTTGTCATTGGTATCCAAGTAGACTCTGACTCCACCATAACACCTTTCCCAACATCAACTAGCTTCAGAGTTTCCATTCAAAATAATTTAATATTCAACCAGAAGAACTACCACTTTTTAAACACTTCTGAAATGCAACTTTTTCATTGCATGTTTACAGACACATCAAATCATTAAATACGTTTGTGTTTTGTTGTATAATGAGTATATTTTCTAATCAAAATGACTTTTATCTTCTTGTGATTTATTACCAGATCCAGAAAATCTATATAATTAAAAACCATCCTCTCCCCCATATTAAATTTAGAATTATAAATTTCTTTGAAGCTATTATATATGAATAAAAACTAGCTACGTTGTTATGCAATTAGTGATCTCATTTTTTTTTAAATATCACATATCTTCCTTTTTTTTTCTCCACAATCTTGTTTTGGAGATGAAAAATAGTTCTTCAATGGCTTTTTCACTTTTAAGAGTGTATTTCTTTCTTGGTCTGGTGCATTGAGAACAATAAAATTGATGGAAATCATTCAACCTTAAAATCATTAGCTAGGAAGATTGAGCTTTATTGGAAAGGAGCACATGATTGAATACTCTTTTTCTTCTGCTTTGTAAAAATTGTACATAGTAGTTTAGGAATTATTTTTGGGTCTTGTATTTTGGGCAATATAGAGTAGAATTTTATTTTGGCTTATTTTCATGAGCCATGTTGGGCCTAGTAGATTATGGTGTAAATAGGAAGAGTCTAGCTAGGGTTATAATGGGCTTCCTTGTGTCCAATGCAACTCTAGGCCATTTAGGGTTTCCAAGAGAAGCATGGAGCGGTTAGGTGGAAGCATCTGATGTCAAAGCATGGCATGGGAAGCATGAGAACCCCACCTAAGCATAGGCAAGGAAGACATGAATGTCAACATGTCATCTCCTCAATAGAGAGAGTTTTCCTTCAATGAAGAAAGGTCATTCGTCAATCTCTAATTTGAGAGGATTTGCTCAAATGAGAGAAAACCATTTGTCACCATGGAAGTGGAGAGTTTTTAAGGTTAAAATTTGAACATTGGTTGTCATTAGCACTATAAATAAGTGTGCTAGGCCTCTTGTAATTCAACTTTTAATTGAGTAATGAATTGTTGTCCAAATACTGAGACACATCTACTTGTCAAAGTTCACTCTATGTTAGTACATCTTCTTGTGACTAACCTAGGCACTTTTAGGAGTTGGCCTCACCTCTTCTAAACTTCTTTCTTCACGGATTCACTTCATTTCTCCATTGAAATTTCACTTATCCATAGCTTTTGTAAGGCATCATCTAGATCCATCCAAAGACAACGGAAAAACAAAAGAAATGAGCAAGATCGGTTTGCATCAAAGATTTGTCAAAACAAGAAAACACAAGAAATGAGTGTTGAATTGTGTTTTTATCAAATTTAAAAATAAAATCCTAAACATCATCTAATTGGATATACTCATACAATAGTTTATTTCATCAAGTGATCAAATTAAAACTCTTAACTCGATCACATGACTTGAGTATTTTCTAGCTTATTTAAAAAAAAAACATCAAACAACTTTTCTTGCATATGATGGATTATAACAAATGCAACTTAAAACCCTGACTGAAACACTTTGAAATAAAGATGGTTTTCAAATAAGTGTATTTACAATAAGTTCTCCATTCCTTAGTTAGTACAAATAATAATCATATAATGTAAATAGAGTAAGGAATAGTTAAATGCACACAACAATTCATATTGGTTCGTCTGTCGCAGTAGGCTACATCCATTTTTCAATCAACAGACTAACTCCCACTTGGTAAACTAATATTGTGAAGTACATTTCAAGTATTTTTTTTTTACTTATTACCACTCCTGACTAATCCCTTGAGTGTTCTTGACATAAGTAACTCCTAACTTAATAGAGTATTCTTTTATATTGTAACCATTCATTGCTAACCTCATTAAGTATTCTTGACACAAGTCATTCCTAGCTTGACCAAGTATTTTTTATCAAGTCACTCCTAGCTAAACTGAGTATTCTTTAGCAAGCCACTCTAAGGTAAACTAAGTATCACTAGTAAAAATTGTGTTATTGATGACCAAAAACAACAACGGTTCCTTCGAGTGTCGTCTATATTTAATTAGTGGCTCTTTTTATAAATATAACAACCTATATGACGATGGTTAAATGGGAATCGTTGTCATAGAGCAAAATAATGACGATTACACTAAAGGATATTACAAAACTTTGTAATTTTATCTTTAAATTTTGGATATTATGTTTTAAATTTCTCATTTATCTTACTTTTTTATGGTTTCGTAGTATATTATTCATTCTACCTGGTTGTAGAATATATATTGTATATAGGTTGATTAATTATCAAGCAAGAAAAAACATAAAATAAAATAAATTAAAAAAGAACATGAACCCCAAGAACGACGATGGTTTATTACAAAACCGTCATTGTATACCACCCCAAGAAGCCCTTGTTTACACATTCAGATCACCTATGATGATGATTTTTATCCAACCATCATCGTTGTCGAACCATGTGACGATGGTCCAAACCGTCGTCTAATATAATATTTTTAACAAAGTCTCGAAGATGACAATTTAGAAACCATCGTCAAAACCTGCTTTAAAACATCATTAAAGAAACTTGTTGTACTGGTGTATTCTTTATCAAATCACTCCTAGCTAATCTGATTATTCTTTACCAAGTCACTCCTAATTAATTGAGTATTCTTTTGGCACCTAATCACTCCTAGCTAGTCCTTTTAATATTCTTTTCAAAACCACTCTTGGTTTTAACGAGTATTGTTTACCAAACAATCAATCCTGGCTAAGGTATCGAGGTTGACTGTTTACATGATCATCACATCATGGAGTTTTTATATTAGGCAGTGTTTGGACCTTACAACAAGTGCAAGGTTAAGCTTTCTCTCTAAATTCATATCATTATCTTTATTCTCTAGAAAGGGGTTGTGTCTTTCAACGTATACAAAGGGTAAACACTCTTTCCTAGAATGTTGGATGAACACTCATAGTGTCTTCCATGTAGCTTTTATGGATCTAAAGATTTGGTAGCCTCTCAGCATTGGGATCTCTTATCTTCTTCTTAGAAGCTTTGAGGAATGCTCAATATTTGAGAAGCATTTTAGCATAGTGTAACCTTAGCTCTCTATTTCTTCTTCTTTATGAAAGGCTTTATATAGGTGCTAAAATCATATATCCATTAAGAGACCATTTCTAGTCGTTGAGAAACTTTAGCTTTCATCCATGTTCTTTTTGTGTTTGACGAGCTTGAAGTGGATGTTGAATTAAATGTACTCCATATAGCTTTAAATGCTCTTTCGAAATACTCATCTACATAGGTAGCATAGTCTTTTGCACAAACTCATGGTAAAAATGAACATCTTACATGGTAGATGGTTGAGCCCTAGTTGAAATGTTCTTTGTGTCAAAAGGCTGGTAAAAAAATCAGCTTTAGATTTTTTCCCAAGATATCGTTTTATCTCTTGGGAAAATGAAGGCAGTGGACATTTATTGCATCAAAAGAATAATTATACATATGTTCAAGTAGTAAAAAGTTAGCTTAATATGTGTGTGTAAGTTTGATCTTGTGTGTGCTTTATCATATGTAAAGGAAGATTACACAGTATTATATTGTTTATCAAATGGAACACTTGTGTCTTACATGATATGTGAATAAAACATTAGTTTTATATATGATGCATGATTATGTTTTATGCTTTGTTTGTATTTAAGCGTCTAAATCAAAATCACAAGGTGTTGGATTTTTTCTTAACAGATTCCTACAAGATTTTTTAGAGACAAATAATCTAGGTTTTTAGACTTTCGCAATAATGTCAATTGTTACCTCCACTGTATAGGAAAACTATATAGTATCTTGCCAATGTGATCACATGTATCATAATGTTTGCCTAGTGAACATAGTTTATTTAATGAGTTTAAATTTGTTAACATATGTTTCATACTTCCATATTAAATAACTCGCATTAAGCACATTGAGTTTGTTCATTTTTACCTTAGTTGAACCTTCATACATTACTATTAGTGTCCCACTTTTCTTAGCACTTTTAAAGGCATGATTTTTTTTATTTTTTTTTGTATTCTTCTTTAAATAAAGCAAGTGTGAGTGCCTTTCTAGACTTTGAGTTAAGCATATATCTCTTTTTACAATTATCGTCCATGTATTTCTTCGAAGAGTTTCTTTGTTGATGTATAAAGAAATATAGTCACCATTCTCCACTATGTCCATCATTTGACATAACTAAAAAACTGCAATTATCATTTCCTTCTAGTAGTTGAACTGAACTCCCTCAAACATGGAACTGTCCTTTCTCCGTGCTTTGTAGGATCCTTTATTTTGATCCTTCAAAGAATTAAGAGGTTGATTATGATATCAATTGAACTAACTTTAAGTATCAAAATATAAATTGTAAAAGTTAAGTATTTTTCAAAACTAAATTAATATAATATTTTTCAATCACAGAGTACAATAAAAATTTATTATGTTAAAAAACAACTGACATTGAAACATTAATATTTTAGAACATTTTGTGAAGTTATGCAAGTTTGTCAGACGATACTTCTTTATCTCCTCGAGATCAAGCACATATGTTTCTTGTATCATTAGACCTAGGTCAAGTTACTTGTGGTGAATGTTGAGTACTAAGAAGGAGGATTGTTTCATGACCTTTAAAGTTATCAAATTTCTAATTTGTTTTCAAGAAAATGCTTATAACAAATTATCTTTTGCTAAAGGTGTATCCATTAACACACCACCTATGTTTGGAAGGGTTCATTACCAATTTTGAAAAGTGAATATAAAAAATCTAATTGAATTTATTGTTAAAGACATTATGAATGTTATTGTTAATGGGCCATATATCCCAATGCATAAATTTTATCATTGCTCTTAGGTGGATTTGACTAATGTTGAAAATCATTACACAAAATATGATTGTAACATCAAAAACAATATCTACACTAAATCTTTATATTTTTTCATGTTTATCAATATAGAAGTTCCAAAAAATATGTGGGACACCTTAAAAGTTACTTATGAAGGCACAACTAATATTAAAAGAACAAAAATATATACTCTAGTGCAAGAATATGACATGTTTTGTTTGCAACAAGGTGAAACTATTTTAGATGTGTAGAAAATGTTTACCCACATCATAAATTATCTTATTGAGGTTGCAAATATTTTAAGAAGGAAGGTACTTGATAAATATTGGAAACCAAAAGTTATTGTAATATTCAAATAAAAGAATTTGTCTGCTATGAATCTTGTATCTTTGTATGGGCAAGATGAAATATCAAGAGTTAGAAATGAATAGACTTTTTAACCAAGAACTCAATAAAGAAAGAAATAAAACACACAAAAACAATTATACAACAAGAAGAATCGAGTGAGAAAAATCCTGAAGATGGAACATGCAAAATTTATCTCACTTGGTTAAAAGATTTTTGGAAAACAAGAATAGGAACAAAAACTTCAATCAAATGAAGCACTTTCATAACAAAATTTAATTATAATCTTCGTAATTTCACTTGTTTTGATTGTGGTGAATAGAAACAAAAGAAAATTAAGTGTCGAAACACACACAAAAAAAAAATATACATTTAGTATAAAAAAACATAATTAAAAGAGATTATGGTTGCATGACATTCACAATGATACATCATCATTAAGGGTATTCTGAATTTTGAAATTTACTCTAACTATGAAAAACTTGTATATGCATTTAAGCATTTAATGAGATGCATGATAAGGAAAATAAGTTGTTATATTCAAATAATAGACTAAAAGGTATGAAGAGTTGACTTGAGAAAAAAAAATGATTTAATTAGAAGGGAAAATGGAAAATTCAAAATCTAATTACGAGGTATTAGAAATTATTTATAAAAGTTCTTCTTTCCTACTTCTCCATGTGCAGTTCTCTAATGTGAAAATTACATGGCTTTGGAAGATAAAATTTAGTTTTTGATAAAAACCACTTCCAAAATTCATAAAAGAAGAGCTAATTTGGATAAATTTTTATTCCGAGAATATTATATGCCTAATCCAAAAAAATTAAATTTAAAAATGAAGAGAAAAATTCAGATTTTAAAAACAAAATGAAATCTCAAAACAATTCTCCAATTCCTAGTCATGTTTCCTTTATCATGCTTTTAGTTATGTGGATATATGGATTTGTGTTAATTCTCTTCTTTCTTGTCCATCTGGTGACAAGTAAGAAGCACTACAAAAAATTATTAAATACAAATTATTTTCAAAAAAAAAAATTAATTATTATATTAATTAAATTAAATACCACTTTATGGACTTAAAAATCATTAATATTTAAAGTTATTTTAATTAATAGAGTATTTAATCATTTTAAGAATTCAGTATAATCTTCTGAGAAAAATTACTCAAAATACGGAAAATAATTAGAGTGATGGTAGCACTACAAAATGTGGAGGTAGTAGACTCTTAAAATACATAAGTTAATTATAAATAAAAATATTATTTTTATATATGTTATGAGCTTGGTTATGAATTTCAGAATATTAAGATTCTCATTTGTCTTATTTTTGTTAATCAAAGGAAGTAGGGATGTGTATGGATTGGATTAATCTAAGTTCAAATAACCGGAGTAGAATTAAATCTAAATCTATTTTTTTTTTAAATAAACTAGTTTGAAATTTTGTAGATTCAGATCTAAATAATTGGATTAAAATTTATCTAAATTCATAATTTATTTTTAAATCCAAATCTGTGTTATGAAAAAAATAAGTTAGATTTTTATAAATTGGTATAGTATCAATTTTAGAATTGATACTTTATTTTCTCAAATCAGTATTAAGAATAATTTTTAAAATGAAAATTTATTGAAATCTTCAAAATTTCATAAATGTGTGATTAAATAATAATTCTAAAAATAAGTTAATTTTTGTTAGTTAATACATGTTTTATGTAGAGTTGTCCATAATCTTTGGTAAATGAATGTGAGCAACATCTCACTTCTCAATAAAAGAATATGAATTTTGTTTATCATGTTCCGTTTTCAAAGAAAGAATTGATCTTCATCTTCATCCTCTTCAATAAGTATGAATTTGGTATAATCTTCATCTCCATAAAAAAAACAGGTATATCCATACCGATCATCTTCCTATTCCAGCTATTAATTAATTATTTTTTATAAAAAAATCACATTAAAAGAAACATGAAATATTCAATATCAAATATTAAGAAATTATAATTATATAAATATCAAATAAAAGTATAACAATTAAACAAAAATTAAATGATTATAAAAAAGTGTAAAAATAATCACATATAAATAAGTTACCAAACTAAAAACCAAAAAAAAAAAAATATAACCTTTTTAAATCACCTAATAAATTAAAGACAATTTAGTAATTTAAAACTGAAATTATAAGACGAGAATAGGTGCTGGACAGACAGTACTCATCCCTTTACTCATTCAATAAGGAGACTCCCAAGTAAAATCAAAACAAATGAGACAATAATTTGTCATTCCTATTACTTTTACTTGATTTCAAAAGATTCTGCAAAGTTCAGAAGATAGTCAAACCTTTGAGGTTACTCCTTTATGATCAACACAAGGTTAAATAAGGTCAAAATCAAGTTATTGTTGTTTAGGGTGTAGGATTTAACCTGACTTGAGTTACTATAGTAAATTACAAATAAAACAAATATTCAAACCTTTGAGGTTAAGAATGAAAAACTTAACAAGAATGCCTAAAGATATTTTCAGCAAAACTACACGGAGGAGAGTAGTGTCTGGAAAAGACTCGTTAAATCAAAAGTTGTGAACTAGAAATTATGCCAATAGAGATGTACCAAAGCATTGTGCCCCTTCCATCAGAGAAAAAACAAGGTGAATTTGAACAGTCAGACTGTTGGATTATGGAATTATCTATCTTATTAGGATAAGGGAGGTAGGATAAAGGAAGGAGAGATTAAATTCTTCTTTCTCCTTCCTTTGTCCGAAAATAAAGCTATATAATTCCAAAATCCACTTCTTTGTCCGAGTGAAGCTATATAATTCCAAAATCCAACGGTAGGATTCTCTACCTTGTTCCATTGAGATATATGTAGAGAGACACACTATTTAAAAAATTGTAAATTTTTAGTTGCATAACAAGTCTTTTACAGATTTGCTACTTGTTTCAGTATCTTAAACATGTACTCTTGTCGGCACTTCCCTTCCATCTACATTTGGGATTTATGAAAGAGAATAAGCACCTTTTTAGTGTTTGAACTAGTGAAAATAGTCCAAGATTATCCGAAAAAATCATTAATGCACACAGCTACTTGGGGGATGGAGTGATGAACTTGCCTAACCAATGTAGTTAAAACCGCAAGTAAACTCGCAAAATCTTACAATGCAACGAGTTCGGAGGCCAAAACAAGTTGACTTGGATGGTGGATCGGCGTCGGAGCAGATCGTATCGCGTCGCCGCAGAGTTCCCTGCATCGGAGGCCATCTCCGAGCTACCTCATACTTAGCGTGACATGTTGTTTGCCCAAAAATAAACCCTAAATTTTTTTAACCTAGTGTGCCCAATGCAACCCAAATCATATTTCTATAGAGTGAAGAGTGAATAATCAGAAACCCTAAAGAGAGAACAAGCACCACACCCATGGTTATCAAACTCACGAGTCAACTCGTTGACTCGTCCGAGTTTACGTGTCCACTTTGCCTTACCGAGTTAACTCGGTAGTAAACTCGTTTTTGGGGTAAACTCAGTGGACTCGACACGGACTCGGTGAAATCGTAGTGGACTCGCGACTCTAGTCCGAGTTGAAGAGTCCAACTGGGTTTTTTTTAAACCCAAAACAGTGTCGTTTGTGTTTGTGTGTGGACTACGTGTTCTTCTGTGGAGTGCGGCGGTAGATCGAGCAGAGCGTGCGATGGTCGCGGGTTGCAGGTGGTGGCGTCGCAGTGGTCGCAGGTTGCTGCTTGAGATGGGTGGTGTGAAATTAGGGTAGGGAAGGGATTAGGGTTCTATTTTTTTTATTGGGCTGCTGCAGAATGAAGTCTGTTTTTTTTTAATTGGGCTTGCTGCACATTAATTTTTTTTGGGCAGAAGTTGAATTTGGAGGAGCAGTATATTTTTTAAGGAAGGTCTGGGAGGGTGTGGATCAAATTCAAGTGAGGTCAGTAGAACTGCATCTTCTAATAGAAGTAAAAATGCTCTAAAAAACTATTAATTTTTTGTAATAGGAAAGTAGACTCTTACGAGTTTACGAGTTTACGAGTTTACGAGTCGAGTCTACGGAGCTCCCACGAGTCTACGTAGACTCGCGAGTTTGACAACCTTGACCACACCACATCGTCACGACCAGTTGCGAACACCGCTGCAGCCTCTCGCAAACGCCATCATCACCGATCACGAACACCATCACCGTTGGTCGCAACACCACTGCCACCTCTCACGAACGCCACGGTTGTCGTCACGTTCTCCTCTTCTCTCTCATTCTCCATCACAGTCACGTGTTCATTTTTTTCTTCTCCCAAGAGAGTGCCTTTTATTATGGCTTAATGAAACTAGTTAGTTGTTTTATGTGGGAACAATTTATGTGAAGTTAGTTGTTTTTTATGAACAATTTATGATTTATGAAAATGTTTCCAGTTTTGTTATGTATTGAATATTATTTTTCATATGTTAGTAACTCTTACGAGTCGAGTTACAATCCTCGGGTTACGATCTTTTAGCTCCATCCCAATCCTCGCACGAGTTACAAGTTTGACTACATTGTGCCTATCCATCATCTTTCTTAATAATAGCAAGAGAAGTTCCACTTTGTCCTTCTTCAAATGGCTAGCTATATATTATTGAGGGGAGTTTAGTTATTTCAAGAAAAATAAAGATGTCGTTAGAGACATTTAAACAATATGAAGGAGGTTAATATGATTTGTCCAAAGATTATGAGCAGAAAACTACACTTCTTTAAAGAGCAAATGCATTAGCAATTTTAGAATTATCACAAGGAGCAGAGGCAAATTTGCATGACATTGCATTAGACAGTTAACACAACAGTTCTTTCCATTATCCCAGCCAAGTGTGGATGACAATGAATGTTCCAGCCATCCCAAATTGCACACCCAAATAATCAACAACTAAGGTTTTGCCTAATTGAACATATTATCAACACTGGAACCACGTATTCTCCATCAGAGTTAACAAAAGTTGCTACTTATTGCTAGAATTCAAAAAGGCTAGATACCAGGTGCATGAAAGAGCCTCCCATACAGACAGCAAGATCAAATATTATGACAAAACCCTCCATGCACAATTAATCAGGAACACAAACTTACTAAATCAGACCAATACTGCCTTTCGTATCCGGCAGTTTGGTATATGTGTTTAAACTTTCTATAAAAAAAAAATTAATAAACATTATCACTTATCAGCAACTTTTACATACTTGGGTCAACTTGTTTTGGAAAAGCAAAAGCAAGCTTCCGCTTTCTGTTAATTACTGTACTTCGGAGTTTGAGAGAACAAGCAATGGACTATGCAGAGTTTATAAGTCACTTCGTAAAAAAGACTATACCATAGACACACACAAAAATAATCCACAAAATACATGATACAGAGAGTAGCATAAAGGCCAATAAACGATACCTAACACAATGAACTAATTGCTCGATGACTGAAGGGCTTCAGATATCAACTTAATCTGCTCCCCAATCAGTAGAGAGCGATTCGCAAGTAGTTCCATCTCAGAATGTACCAACATGTTCCACCTTCTCTCCAATTCCTTCCTCTTGGATTCTCCAATTAAAGTAAGTCCTCTCTTCATCTCATCCGCGTCCAGCTCTTCAAAACAAGAAATCTTGCGGTAAAGCAAACTCACGTCCCCACTATCATACTCTCCAGGCGCCGGCAACGCCAGCAGCGGCGCTGATGGCTGCGGCAAAACGTTGTCCTTGGCTTTTGGCACACTTGTGGTGGCAGATTCCTTCTTCTTTGGTTTCCTGCCTTTCCCATTAAACTTGGGCTTTTCCACCAGCCCGTTGGGCCAATCAATCCAAATCTTCTTGGAGAATTCAAACAGGGTCTGGTCGTGAGGTTTCAACAACCGAGGCTCCTTCCCCTCTGCCTGTCTCTCCAAATGAGTCTTGCACCTCTTCTTCATCCGTCGGATCTTCTCCTTCAGCTGCAAGCTGGAAAACTCCACGTGGAGTGACTTCTTAATGAAGCTGTGGAAAGCGTCGGCGTATCTGTAAGGGTCTTGCCCTGTCATTGAGATGAACTCAAGGATGCCCTTAAGAATGCCGACCTCGTCTTCAGGGCTCCAGATCCTCTGGAACAACTTCGCCTGGCTGCCGGACTTATTCCCGTCCTCCTCCGTCGCGTCATTAGCAACGGAGGAAGAAGGAGCGTCGGCTCGTTTCTTCTTCAAGCGTTTCGGGTCAGTTTTGTGGATGGAGCGCTTCGATACAGGTTTCACCTGCGCGGAGGAACGCTGGGCCTGGTCCTGGGGCTGGAGCTGGTCCGTAGGCTTGGATTTTGGTTTGGGTTTGGATTTGGATTTGGCTCGGGTAGGTTCGGAATCAGTGTCAGATTCTGAGAAGGAGGATTTGGGGTGAGCGTTGGAGGGAGGGTTTGCAGAAGCAGGGAGAGTGGAACGTTGCTTCTTGTCTTCTTCGGAAGAATCGTCTTCATCTTCAGATGAGGAAACCTGTGCTGCTGCTACTGGTGGTGGTGCTGCTGCTGCTGCATGCGGTTGAGAGGAACGCGGTCGGTCATCACCTTCCTCGGATTCGGAGGAGGAAGCAGTTGGAGGATCTTCAATGGGGGGAGGAGGACGCTTCTTCCGCTTCTGTGGCATGGTCAAATTTGGGAATTAGGGTTTCCGGAGAGTGACAGTGAGAAAGAACTCAACACAGGAAAGTGGATCGGTTATTACACAGGGAAACAAGGGAACCAACACCAAACATATATATATATATATATATATATATATATATATATTAATATTACTTATTGTAATTAGTTTTTTTATAAATAATAAAATTAATAGAATGAACTGTGTTCTAAACATAAACCCGGTAACATAGCGATAAATTTGTTTTTGTTAAAAATTGAATTGATGATTGTTTTTATAAATATATAAAAAAAATAATAAGTTTTGAAAAATATTGAAAGACATAATATTTGATAATTTTTTTATTGATGGAAAAAAAATAAACTTACACTTGTGTAATTTGTATTGAATATCATATGTCAATAATTTTATATAAAATAATATTTTTTTCAATCTAACCGCTAAATTATAATTTCAAAATTTCTTAATAATTGATACATGTAAATTTACACAATATTTTAATCTTTCAAAATACGGCTCAATTCCCTATATAGCATCATTTACACTTTTATTTCCCTATTTAACATCTTTTTGTTTTTATTTCCCTATCTAGCACCCTTTTATTTTTATTTCTCTATCTAGCACCCTTTTATTTTTTATTTCCCTATCTAGCACTATTTCAAAAATAAATAATAAATTATTTTTTTTTATAATTTTAATTTTGAATATATTAAAAAATAAGTATTTTTAATGTTTAAAATAGTTAGAAATATAATTAATGAATAAAGAAATGAGTTTTTACAAAATAAAAATAAAAAATTTAATAAATTAAAAATGTTTAGTTTAATTTTTTTTAAGAATGAAGAAAATAAAAAATTAAACTCTACACCAACATAAAAGTTGAATCTATAAACATAAATTAGTATTTATTTTTATTATTATTAATGATGTAATCATGTTAATTTCAAGTAAAAGAATACATGACATAATTATAAAAAAATCAAAGTCAAATAGTATTAATTAATATTGAACGCACAAATAACATTGAAGTGTCTATCTACCCTAAATACAAAATCCTAAAAAAAAAATTAATGCAATTACTACACTTAATGCTTAAAAATGAGAAGAAAAAAAATGTAAAAATAAATAAATATAGAAAATAAAAATAGCAACATTGTAACAAATCTTTCATGTTACGAAAGACTATTTGATGGAACTAAAAAATGAAGAGTATTGGCATGCATACACTGGTCAAACACTATGCCTAAGTCCCGACATGAAAATAACTTTAAAGGGAGGACCTAAGTCAAGTCGAATAAGGACTAATATGAACATAAAGAGAACAACATGATCGAACAAAAGAATGTTCATATTGTCAAACACCAAGACACACAAAAAGAACATGTTCCAATATTATTGGATTGTGCACTTCTCGTTATTAATTATGTTTCATTTCGCACAAACTATTTAATGTACCATTGAAGAAAATATTAAATGAATGATCATCTTTTTATATCTATTGAAGAAACTATTTTCTTTTTATGATCAACATCTACTTATTTAGTATCGTCTTATATCTCTTATCTTTATCTTGTTTGGATTTTTATTTTTTTTATATCTTGTATATTTATCTTATTTTGTTTTGCCTTTATTTTATATCTTATATGTTTTTAGTTATTTATTTATTTTTCCATTGTTTATTTATTTTTGTTTTTTGTTTTTATTTTATCATTGTTGTTTTTATTTTCTATACTTATTTATTTTTGCATTTTTTCTTCTCATTTTTAAGCGCATTTGCATTAGTTTTTTTTTAGAATTTTGCATTTAGGGTAGACACTTCAATATTATTTGTGTTTCCACTATTAATTAATACTAATTGACTTTGGTTTTTTTTATAATTATGTCCTACATTTTTTTTCTTGAAATTAACATGATTACATCATCAATAATAATAAAAATAGGGTTTAATTTCTTGTTTTCTTGATTCTTAAAAAAATAATTTTAAACTAAACATTTTTAATTTATTACTTTTTTATTTTTATTTTGTAAAAACTCATTTCTTTATTCATTAATTATATTTCTAACTATTTTAAACATTAAAAATACTTATTTTTTAATGCATTCAAAATTAAAATTATAAAAAAGAAATTAATTTATTATTTATTTTTTAAATGGTGCTAAATAGGAAAATAAAGTATAAAAGGGTGTTAGATAGAGAAATAAAAACAAAAGAGTGTTAGATAGGGAAATAAAAGCAAAAAGGTGTTAGTTAGGGAAATAAAAATGTAAATGGTGCTAGATAGAGAATTTACCCTTCAAAATACTCCACTTATTTTACTTATTTTTCCATGTTTTCTCTATCCGTTTGTTGCTTCATATCATTATTACAAGTTGCATTTTCTGTTTTCTTAATTTTTTTTCTACTTATTTTGTTTTCATTATTTATTTTACCGTTTTTGTGATTTTTTATAGGATTTTGTTTTGAGCAAATGATTTGGCATTGCTCTCTTCTTTCCAATTTTTACATTTTCTTGTGTGGGTTTTTTTTTTTTTAGTTTGTAAGTATTTTTAGTTGAAACACTATACCTACAAAATATTTTAGAACTAAATTAAATTAGAACGAATTGTTTAGTATTAATTTAATTCAAATTATTTATAAAAAATTATAAATATATTTACTTTACATGTTAAATTTTATATTTTTTAATTTAGTATTTGACATCAAATTTCGTCACCAATTAGGGTGATATTACTATTTGATTTTGTAATGTGAAGTACAAAAACATTAACTTGAACAATAATATAAATGAATTTCTAAATTCTCTAATTATCTTTAAAAAAACATTGTTTTGTGTCTTCTTATAATTAGTTGATTTTTATTTTAAAATTAAATAGTTACATTGTCAAATTGACGAAAAGATCAAGTGATATTGACTCAATTAGAAAATATAAAAGTTTTAGACATTCAACAAAGGATTTTTTTTTAATAAGAATTTAGTTGAAAATACTCAAATTTACATGAGATCTAAAACTTAATTAAGATATTTTTTTTATCTTTTAAGTAGAGACACGTAAGTAATGACAAGATAAAATGATCACGTCGGCTAAATTTTAGTCTTAGAAATAAACTAAGGTTGATCATCGACTTAACGGGTATAGCTCGATTAGATTCCAACCTTAGAAATAAACTAAGGTTGACCATCGACTTAACGAGTCTAGTTCGACTAGACATCAACCTTAAAAATAAACTAAGGTTGATCATTGACTAAACAGTTCTAACTCGACTAGATTTCAGTTTTAGAAATAAACTAAGGTTGATCATCAATTGAACAAGTCTAACTCGACGAGATTCCAACCTTTGAAATAAACTAAGGTTGATCATTGACTGAACGGGTCCAGCTCGACTAGATTCTAGCCTTAGAAATAAACTAAGGTTGATCATCGACTGAACGGGTCTAACTCGATTAGATTCCAACCTTAGAAATAAACTAAGGTTAACCATCGACTGAATGGGTCTAGTTCAGCTACATTTCAACCTTAAAAATAAACTAAGGTTGACCATCAATTGAACATATCTAGCTCGGCTACGTTCCAGCCTTAGAAATAAACTAAGGTTGATCATCGACTGAATGGGCATAGCTCAGCTAGATTTTAGCCTTAGAATAAACTAAGGTTGACCATCGACTAAACGAATTTAGCACAACTAAATTCCAGCCTTAGAAATAAACTAAGGTTGACCATCGACTAAATGGGTCTAGCTTAGTTGGATTCCAACCTTAGATTAAAGTAAGGCTCACCACCAATTGAGTAAATCAGTTAAAAGCCAACCATGGAAGCTACAAAACAATGAATGTCAAGCAACTGAATGATCAAAATGAAATACATGAGTTGAAGGCTGATCTGTCAAGGTATTTAATATTTCCCTGCACTTGATATTTTTTACATGTTATAAGGACTTAACGCTTTTTTAATGTTGTATTTGTCAAAATCTAATATTTTCGTACACAACCATAAACAAATTAGGCACAACTTACATTGTGATTTATTTCTTGATTTTTTGCTAGATAAATATCTTCGTCTTGTTTCGCTTAAGGTTGGGGGTTGTGCACCAATAGTTGATTTGATCTTCAATTAATAAGGGAATGTAACTTATCTAAAGTTGGTTATTGGACCCTATTAATTATTAACCCTTTTCACCTTGTTTGCTCGGCTTGAGACTGGGGGACTATGTACCTATAGTTGATCTGATTTCCTATTAATAGGGAATGTAAATTATCTAAAGTCGGTTATATGACCTATTAATTATTAACATAAAGATTCAATAAAATGACCCAAAATCTTAGTAAAAAATAGAAGGTATCTACTAGTGGTACTTAAAGATACAAACTTTAAAGATTTGATAATATTAGTTAAACTTTAGAAGAAAACAGAAAAATAATTATTGTGAGATTTCTTGAAAATTATCATAAATTTTTGAAAACTAATAATGCTCAAAGTTTGAAAATAATTTAAAATTTGATAAAATCAAATATTTGTAAGAATTTTAACTCAACTTTTTAATTAAAAGAAAAAATATTAATATAATTTAATATTAAAACTCAAAAAGATAAATATCAACAAATATTTATTATAAATTAAATTAGTTGATTATATAAATGCATAATTTTTATTCTTAATCAAATATCACATAACATAATCTTATTTTACTTTAAGAAATTTGACACCACCAAATACCAATGGAATAAACCCTTCTTTTACTTCAAAAGCATAATATAAATGGAGTACACTTGTTTCTCAAAATGGATAGATAACTTTATTCCATACATGCTTTACAAACTTATTATTGTGATGTAATCAAGTATGACACTGTATGTGATAATCTTTTGGTCTCTTATTGAGAAAACTTATTGAATTTAACATAATGATACTCAACAAAGGTTTTTGTTGAAAACTTGGGTGGGTTGTGATCATTAATAGTTCCTATCACAACTAGATGTGGAGGTACAACAAACATTGCCCATGACATGCGCATTCATTCCTTGTTCACCAAGCTTTTATGTAGAACACTTTTATACCTTCCATTATTGAACACTTGTCACGAGAATAAGAAGAAATAAAATAATCTTAAGATAGTTGATGAGAAATTAGCTGAGAACGAACTACTTATACAACAAATCCTAGAAGCAAATGAAAGAGCTAATTAAGGAAAGAAACTGTACAGTTGGAAGACATAGTAAAAAGTTGATGCAACACAAATTAGCTATGATGATGAAACGACAGTCAGGTCCATCCTCACTATGTGAAAGACTTTGATGATCACCCCTTTCTAGATGACCACTTACATTATAAGTTAAATTAGTTGTTTATTGTTTTCATCTACTAAGTGTTTCAATAAACATGTTGAATACCTCTTTGTGTTGTATATTTTTATTTCCTTTAATTGATTGTCTTCTCAGTTTTTTATTCATTTTAACTGTTGTTATTCTTTTTCATAGGTACTTTCCATTGTCCACTCACTATGATGCTTCAAGAAACACTATATTTGTCAAATGGAACACTTTTTTTCCTTTTGTGTAATATCCATCTTATATTCATACTTTCTTTGATTGACACATTGATTGTTTTTATTAAACACACATTACTACTTCTTATGTTACGTAATTTTAATTTTCATGTGGTTTTTATATATAGTTTTCATAATGATTTTTCCTTTCCAAATTAAAAATGGATTTTAATTTGAACTTTCAAATCGTATGTGGATTTGGCATTAAATTTCATTAACATGTGTTATAATTGAAATTGAAGTTATTGAATTCAAAGTTTCAACACTACCAATTACAATTAGATTAATCACATTGTTATGGTAAGATTGTGGATTCATCGATCTCTTGCTATAACACCAATTAAGTTTTATTTTATTTTTATACTTTAATTTCACAAATTTATTCTATGAATTTGTATAATTTGGTATGTTATTATACCTACAAAATCATACAAAATGCAGATTTTGTTTCCACTTGTACTATGTGTGAGCTAGACCGATGTTGTGGTCACCCATTATTTTTTTTTTGTGTAGTGTCGGCTAATACCCTCTCTAAAATCAAGAACCATTATCCAAAGTGTGTCTTATAACGAGGGCTGAGTCCATGCTATTAGCGTCCCTCTTAGCAAGGACTGAGCCCACTCTATTAGCATCCATCTTAAAAGAGTTAAGGCCACTCTATCAACGTCATTTTTATGATGTTAACGCAATTGTCTTAACACGTGTAAAATGTTCATTTTTTAGCCCACACAACACCGACACAAATTTATCCTTAATGTCAGTTTTTTTACCTTTGAGATTGTTGTTAACCTACTCTAACTTGCAGTTTTCCTGCAGTGAAATAAGAATTTTTTTTACTTCGAAAGCATAATCTAAATTGAGTACATTTATTCCTTAACACAGATAAATAACTCCTACTCCATACATGCTTTACAAATTTATCACTATGATGTTATCAAGTATGGATGCCTGCCATTATCTTTGGGTCTTTTAATGGGAAAACTTATTGAATTTACGATAGTAATGATCTCTTGGTCTCTTATTGGGAAAGCTTATTGAATTTACGATATCGATACTCAGCAAAGGTTTTTGTTGAAAACATAGGTGGGTTGTGATCATTAATGAGAGAAGGAATAGGTCCTATCACAGCTTCATGTGGAGGCACAACAAATACTGCCCAGGACATGCGCATTTGTTCCTTGTTCACCAAGCTTCTATGTAGAACACTTTTATATCTTCCGTTACTTAACACCTATCACAAGAATAAGAAAAAATAAAATAATATTAAGAAAATGAAATTTAAGTTTAACTTAATTTATAAAAAATAATAAGATAAGTTTTTCACTCATTTATATATTGCATAGATATGATATCTTCAACATTCTTCTCACATCAAATACATTGAACATTCACACCAAAAACATCAAATATAAGAATATAGTGACCCAGATGACACAATATATCTAACTAATTTATACTAAGATAGACTCTTAATAAGTATAATACCATATTAAAATAATAAAATTTAAATATAAGTCAATCCTACAAAATTAGTTCAATGTAATAAAATTTATATTTACTTATATTATAATTTATTTATATCCTAATTGATGTTACATCTCAAAAAATAAAAATAAAAATTAAACATTTTTATTTAGAATTATAAATGTTAATTATATAAATGTTTAACACACTTTTATATTATTATTGAAGGGAACATATATTCCATCACCACCGTGTCTTTATTATCACTTTATTAAATATTTATTTATCTGTTATTTAAAAATTTGATAATATTTTCTCAATTATACTCTAAAAGAGAAAAGTGAAAGTGTAGTGATTGAATTATCAAAGTAATATATACATGGATGAATGACATATTAAAAAAATGTCACGCTAGTTTAAAGACAAAGAAAAAAAAAAGTTAAAATAGATGAAAAATAAATAAAAATTTAAAATATCTATTTAAAGAAAAAAGAATAAAATGAAAAAATATAAATAACAAAATAGATAATCATACAATAAATCATATAAAATGTTAAATAAGTCTTTTATATCTAAAAATTTGCACATTAAAACTAGCATCACCAAAACATTTGTTATTTGTAATATTTAATTTAATTACATTTCAATTAACAAAATTTCTCAGTATTTCATGTGCGTATATATAGCAACTCTATTAAGTTAAAAGTAAGCATATTTCTGTGACACTAATAAATTAATATATTATTAAAGATAGAGATTAAAAATATTTTAAAAACATAATTTTAAAATATGTCGGCATAAAATCTCTTAATTTTTTTTTCTGTAAAAAATTACCAAGATAATTCGGCACCAATAAATTCACATAAAAACACCAAAACATCACTAACAACCAACCAAAATCCTTAAAACAATAGACTTCAGAATCTTATTTATTATATATTACTCTCCAACCTCATTTCTACTTAATGTGGGATCTAACTCAGACTTAAAATTCTAACAAAACCTTAATTATTCTAACAAAACTTTTTCTTCATCATCAAAGTAGTTCCATTGATTTTATCATCTTTACTTTTCACTTCCCAAAACAACATAAATAGTTTACCTCTAGTTGATCACCAACATGAACCAAGAGTGCATCCTGCAAGTAATTGACTGCAATCCAGTTATTGTCCTTCCAAACTTGCAGACCTGGAACTTCATTAGGAACAAGTAGGGTTAGGGCACTCATGTCAGTGTGAGGCTCAACACCCAAAGCCAAATGTGGTTGTGGGCATGGTGGATACATATTTATCTTCATTTCAAGTTCTATCATTTCACCTCCCAACTTGGACTTCAAAGTCTTTCTCTCCAACCCTAACCCTTCAGATAGAACCTCCAAAACCTTCTCTGTTACCCTTAACATCTCCTTCTTGTAATTTTCTGTCACTTCCCTGTCACACACACATCATACCTTAATTAGTACCTACAAATAGATACACAGTTTATGTTGACATGGTTTTTATTTTTTTTATTGACAAAGAATAAAAATAAATTAAGAGGGACACTTCAACCGTGTTTCAACCCTTATACAAGATTCAAATCAAACCAAAAAAAGATTAAGAGTGTTCTAACCCTAGATTCAAATCAAACCAGAGAAAGGTAGTTATGACAGTAAAACCAAACCAAACCAGCAGAGAAAGGTAGTCATGACAGCAAAACCTAACCAAACCAAACCAGCAGAGAAAGGTAGTCATGACAGCAAAACCAAATCAAACCAGAAGAATCTAAATTGGTTATTTACATGGTTTTCATAATTTCATCAGTGTAGAATATTAATCTCTTTAGTTTAATTATATATTTCATCTTCTAGTTTTTCAAAACCAAACAATTTTAATTGCATATTAATATATAATTTAATTACTAAAATATGGTAATACATTTTCAGTGGCAATAAATGTTTTTTAACAATAAGAAACTCTTACCATGCCATTAAGGATATTAAATTACTTACCATTGTCATGATAAGTTAGCATTTGCTTCTGTTTAAGTGTATAATAGATTATGAACCCATTTATCTATTATTTTTTATATAGTTAATTTTTTTTAATTAATATGTATATTTTCATTATAAAAAATTAAAATAATAAATTGAATTAAACTATTTACATTTTAATATTATTATTTAAAATATGATTTTTATTTATTAAGATTTTATAATAATTTTATAATATTATTATTCTAAAATATAATTTTTATTCATTAATATTTTATTTTTGATTGAAACTTATTTCAATTGAATTTATATTTTTTAAAATTACTTTTTACATTAAATTATTTTTATTGTATTACAGAAATCAAGTAGACTATAAACTTTTCACCTATCTCTCTTTTCTTTCTCTTAATTCAACCATCCACACTCTCTATTCTCTTTCTCATCCTTTTTTCTCTCTCTCCTCTTAATTCAAATACACATAATTATATTAGCACTTAATTATAGTTGTTTATGTTTTATAGTCTGAAAGATCAAATTAGAAATTAAATATTCACATTTATTAAAATATGTAGATTCACAAAACTTAACCAAAAGTACATTTAGGCATACATTTGATGAAGTAGCAAGAATTTCCATCCATTTTATGTAAAATTTTAAAAATATTATCTGGTATTATCTTAATGGATTCTTTAGATATTATATTAGAGATGAAAAAAAAATTATGCACTCAATAAAAATAAATAAAATTTTGAAAATATTTCAATTAAAGATGATTTTTCTAAAACATGTTTGTCATATTAATATTTTGTATATATGGACATAGTGTTTATAAGTACCAACAACAAACCTCAATGCATAAATGGCTTAACTTTCAACTTAATTTCTTTTCACTGTCTTTAAACTTGCTAATTGACTGTTTCTTGTGAATGACTCACATTTAATACACATTGGTAACATTTTCATTATGCTATATTAACTGGCTAAATAAAAATAAAAAAACTCCAATGTGCAATAACTACATTGATTTTTGCATGTTTGATATGAAATTTAAAATCTTAAATGCATAGGTTCAATATGACCCTTTTATGTTTTTGTTGGTAGTAATGCATTGTAAATAAGGAATCATCTAAGAATTTTTGTAAAATCGGTTTACTAGCAATCTTTATATACGAAATGAATTTTTCAAGTGTTTTTTTTTTTATGTTTTTGTTGGTAGTAGAATGCATGGTGCATAAGGAATCATCAACTAGTTTAAATTTTTTATAAAATCTGTCTATTAGACTATAAATATCATTAAAAAATCATTAAATAATAACTAAATTTAGATTAAAAAATAATTAAACACTCTATTTACTAAATTATATATTATTTTAAAAATTAAAAAAAATATTCATATCTAAAGTAACTTCTATTATTAATAAAAATTTATAAAATAATTTTTAAATTAATATATAAATTAGCTACCAAGGTTTTAGTTACTAATATTTTAGATTCTAAGTTAATCCTTAAAAGACTAATAGAGACTAATTTAGAATATAAAGTAGTAAGTAGTAAAATCTTGGTAACTAATTTGGACTAAGTTGTTGGATTCCTTGATAGATAATTTGATTTATGTATTGACATCCTGTTGTTTTTAAAGAAGTTTGAATTATCATATATATGTGTAGAATATGTCTATGTTTTAGCATTTGATCTGGAAACCTCATTTCTCTAGCATAGAAAATTTTTGTACATGGGTTGGAGTACCCCTAGTATTCCTATTTATTAAATTTTTATTGCTGATTGAAAAAAATTTGGTAACTAATGATTTTAGATAGCAATTTAGAAACTATTTTAAATTTTTTATTAATAATAAAAACTATTTTGAATACCAATATTTTTTTTTAATTTATAAAATAGTTTTTAACTTAGTCAAATAATAATTAATTATTTTGGTCTCTAAAATCAATTTTTATTTAATAATTTGTTTGTAGTGTAGTAATTTTTGTATCCAGAAACATCTTTAGATTTTTCATTTTATTTATTTTATTCTTTACCAAAAATAAAAAGTAAAGAAAGAAAGTATTTGAAATAACAGTTGTTATGAGTTCATGTTTAATTTAATCCCACCTAAAACCAAAAATCTATAGCATAGTTTTGTTTTCACAAACACCAATGCAAAATGAATATATAGCATGGATGATATATAGATATACCTGTAGGAAGAAGGGTGTTTAGGCCACATGTGATAGTTGACCTTAGAAGGAGGGGCCATGAGATGAAAAAAGTAATCAACCCACTCCAACTTTTCCTCAAGGTTTTTGGTCATTCTTGTGCCATACCCATCAAACTTCCCATTGGAAGGGTCATTTGCATAACCCTCTTTCTCCTCTTGAGGTAGGGCAAAGAACTCCTTGCCAACCTTCTGCAAATTTTGGATCAGTTTTTCTGATATACTGTGGTGAGTTATTTGGAAAAATCCCCATTCAGATGCAGCTTCTGCTATTTCCTTCACCAAAACATGGTGTGGCTGAGACAGTGAGATGAGAGGCACAGTGACACCTTCTATGGCTTTGCTGTTCTCTGGCCTCTCACTTGCAGAACGGATGAACTGTGGTGGAACCTCCTTCAGCTCCTCCAAAGCCAAGCTCTGTATTCTTTTTACTTCCATTAGCAACTTTTTTCAACATGCATACACAATAACAATGGAGTTATGTGTATATATATATATATATATATATATATATATATATATATATATATATATATATATATATATATATATATATATATATAAAGATGTTTTCACCATCAACCAACCCTTTTAACAATCAACCAAATCTAACTATCACTATAAAAAAAATAATAAATCATAATATGAAGGTTATTAAAAATGGTATAATTAGCTATATCAGTTCAATTTAACAATCATTTACTTCTTACTATAATCTTTGATTTTTCTTTATCTTTATAGCATGTATATATATAATGATTTTGTATAAATAAGTATGGTTTTTAGTTTGGAAGTTATAAATGATGAAAAGTTAACTTATGTTTGAGTATGTTTAAGAAATCAGTTTCTTTTAACAAGCAATTACTTCTATGAATAAATTAAGTAGTTATGTTTGGAACAAGAAAACTATCAGTATTTAATTAGAGAGATATTTATTATTTACGTTTTAGTCTTTATTTTTTTAGGGCAAAACGCAAATAGTTTTTGAAGTTATCAAATATACAATTATGAGACTCCTTGAATTCAGATTATATTTATAAATCATTGAATAAATTTATGTAGAGATTGTATGAAATACTATTAAAATATTTGTGAAATTACATATACATTTCATTTTAGTTTTCCTAATTTTATTAATATATTACATGAATATAGTGTAAATGTGATGCCCTAGATGATGTCAACTATCTACAAACAAAAGCATGATTACGAAACTAAATTCATGATAAAACCCTATAAAAAAACCATTAAAGTATTATAAATAGGATGAGGTATATCATCTTCAATTATTTTACTTATTTATTACACTTTTAATATGTTATATGTCATTTGAACAGTGGAGTGTCTTCAGTTAAAAAACAAAAAGAAAAAAAAAATCCTCTCAATAGTCTCAAGAGAGTTAACGAAATATTAAAAAAAATATCATGATAATTTATTTTAAAAGACCATTCTAAAAATAAATGTAATAATAAAATTATTTATGTAATTTCTTTTGATCTATCTCGTCTTAAAATAATGGCATCTATAAAAAATACCACAATGCTAAAATACTTTATTAGTATGCATATAAAATTTTATATTAATTCAATATTTTTTGCTATTTAATTTATATTATATATTTTTTAAAATATACTAAAATATGAATTATTTAATTTTTTTTATTAATTTTTATTTTTGATAAAAGTTTACATAAATATTTATAACTTAAATAATCGACACATTTATTTTTTATTTAAAATTATTAATAATATAATAGTTCATAAAAGTTACAATTTTGTATAATTTGATCTCTTCATACATTCAAAGAAAATATAACATAGTAGAAAATACATTAGTTTATCTAAAATAAAAATTAAAAATTTAAATTTAAAAATTTAAATTTAAATTAATTTATTCAAACAAAGTAATCTGAAAATATAAAAAAAAATCAAAATAATTTAAATTTCAAGCATTTTAAATTTTAAAAAATTTGAAAATTCTCTTACATTCCAACCACAAGGTTAAAAAGATGAAATCCTAATTTTTAATAGGATAGATATTAAGTAGGTTTTATATTAAAGTTAATTGAGTGCTAAACCACTTAATGTAATTACATGTTTACATGCAAACTCAAAGATAACATTGATAAAATCTATTTCTTTAATCCAAGAAAGCTTAAATAAATAACATGGCTGCAGTAATCCATTATTAATAACAGTCTTATATAACTAAATAAATGTTTAATAACCTACAAAATAAACAATTACCATTGTTATGAACTACAACATATTTGTTAGTATTTAGATAACCCATTAGTGAATTATAGTTGTTTAATTTATAAAATCTATATTTAATTTTAAATTAAACTGTGTGAGTATATTTAAAAAATAAGAATATTTTAGCAATAATTACTTTCATGAATAAATAGTTTTGGTGGTTCCTTTTTAGAAATAACAATAGACAATACAAAAAATATATGCATGCTTTTTACAATGAAGCTTGTGTTCCTCATATCCAATTATAGTTTTATTATGAGGCCTTTTGATTTTTTTTATAAGAAGATTAAAAGACTTTTCACTTATAGTAAATTTGAATATGACTTTTTTTTGAAGAAAGTGCTTTTAGGTCAAAACATTCTTCAAGACTTTCAATTTCTAAAGTGACTTCATTCTTTAACTTTATCAAACTTTGTGCTTTGACAAGTCTCTTTCTTATATTTTTGTTCTCTTTGCACAATTTTTTTATTTTCGTTCTTGAGTTTTAAACTTTCTTTTGATAATATCATTTGATGTTTCAAACTTGGTTTTCTAAGGCTCAAGCTTCGTAGAAACGTTTTTAATTTTAAGACATTTAAAAGCATGAAATATTTTGAAAGTATTGGAAATAACTTCATAATATGCTTTTAGTGATAGAATGTATCTCAATAAAATCTATCTTAAATCAAAGTCATTAATCATTATATTTTTCATGACACCAACATGAGCTTCTTCTTTCTTATCTTTTGATTCAAAGATCAAGATTTTCCTATTTAAACATGAAGTTTTTCTTTTATACAGAGTAAGATATTGTATCTTCTCAATAATCAACCCAAAGATTAGCTTTGATGTCACTACAATAATAGACCAAATTTAGAAAGAGAGCTTGAACATAACAACATTTTCTTTTTCTTATACATTGTAATATACATAAAATTTCTAGAATTTACATTCGTAGTTTAAGTTGAATGTGTTCGTTCTAAATTTTGTATTCTATAATAAGCAATTTATATTTTTGAAATCGTTTTACAACAGTTAATAGGAAAACCATTATAATTTTAAAAAAAGATGGGTTGGTTGATCATTCATCTATAAATTATATAAACAGTGACTAAACAGACTAAACCGGAAGAAAACAAATGTAACCAGCATTACACATCTGAAGCTCTGATAATTACAATTATAGTATAATTATGAACAAAGGTGGATTACCGTCAATAGTTGCTGAAATGGTGAAGTTCAGTCCCAGCCAGATCACAAAATAAACATCAAGAAATCTAACTAATGTCTCTCAATTCCAGTACTGCAATTGCTGGATCAGGGCAGAATATACCGGGGACTAAAATTGCAAGGCACTACTCCACTTTTGCTCCCACAAAGCATTAAATAATTCCACGTTCAACGACTTCCTACCAATGAATTTCTATATGAAAGGAACGGCACAAAACAATCCTATGCAAAAGGATTTCCCCCAAATGAAGCAACTGGTTCTGGTGTCTGGATGTTCCTGTAAATATGCATGCAACTCAGTCAATACAGCACTTCTTTTGACAACATAGAGATAAAAAAAAAGACCACATTGTAATGTACTGCTGTACCAAAACAAATTATGAAACATGCTCAACAGAACTATTAAAGATGGAACTTAGGATAAAAAGAATCTTATGTTGCTTAATGAAGATGTTCATTCAGTACACCACCAAGCAGCCAACTATCAATATGGAATTCGATCGTATCTAAAAAAAGGTGATTAGTGCATAAGCTTGTCGACCCAACCCAGGTGTAGGTCTTTCTGTATCATTTACTTGCCTGACACCTTGGTGAGTATCGTAGTGTTCTATTGATGAATTAATAGTGCACCACTGATCACTAATGATTACAGTTACAGCTAAGAAACAGATGCCAAATATTTCCAGTCTTGGTAGAAAGAATGATATCCACAAGCAAAAAACACATATAACTTCAATGGCTCGAAACCAAAAAAATCCAAAAAGAAAAAAGAAAAGCAGAGGAGAAAAGGACCATGTATTCAACTTACTGTATTTGAGAGCCAGGTGATTGCACAGCCATGAATGACAAACCACCTAAATCAAATTATCAACAAATGAAAAATAGTTAATGCAGTAAGAAAATTGCATTAAAACAATTATTTGAATTGCATTTACAAGAGTAATATAGAAAACATACTGGATGATTCAAAACAGTAAAGAAAATGGAAGTAGGCAAGACTAAAATATTTGATTAGACAAATAATGTTTTAATTTTCACTAGATGTTTTCAAGCACTACCTTCTCCTGAAGAGGAAATATAAGGGGTCACTGTGTTTTTAGGAAGCCAAGATTCAGCTATACCACTATGGAAGGAGGTTGGAAACAGGGCATCTGGCAGTGCATCTTGCAAAGAGCTCATATCAAGAAACTGAAATTGAAACACAAGTGACGTGTTAGATATAATAGGTGACTGAAGGTAAGTCACAATCTCACTGTCTTCTATATCTCATGATTCGCATTGCCATATTTGTATCTTTTCCATAGGAAGTAACTCCAGAGTATTAGAATCCATGCAACAAAAACAAACTAAAACCCTTTAGATTTTTTGAGGTGTGAGGTGGAATTTCAAAAGGTTTTAACTGAAGGTGTTTCAATTCAGAACATTCAAACGAACCAAATAGAAAGGCTGCAAGTTAAAATTCTGAATTTAAAATCACATGCTAGGAACCTTGAAGAGAGAGATCCGAGGAACTATCACCAATGAGTTAAAATTTTGCAGCAGTATCACTAGGAACCAGTTTAATGAGGCAATACTAGAAATATTAAATAGATCAACAGCTAGCTATTCACTATTCATGACATACCATATTGTTGTGATCTACATCAGATTCATGAGGATAATCAAATGGATTAGTTGATTTACATTTCATTCCAATAGGTTCAGTGTCTCCCTGAAAGAAGAAATAATATTAAAGACTATTTAAAACCTATCACTTTATTGAATATAAGAAATTTTCAGTCAGTCTAAGAGAACAAACCATTGGAGGGAGCATGGGTGGGGGAAATGCTGAGCCACTGACAAGCGATGGGATGTCATGATTATCAAATCCACCAACAGGGGCTATGCCTTTAACGCCATCACTTTTGGACCCCTGATTTTGTAAAAAGAAAAAGGTGGGCGAGTGAATAAAATAGGAGAGGTTGTGAATTTTACAAGGTCATAAGGTAATTAAGGATGCGTGTAACAACCTCAGACTCTCTTAATCCCAAAATTTGATTATCAGCTGTGGGACAATTGTGAAATTGTAATCCTTGACTAAGGGCATCCACAGGATGATGGCCACCAGAATCTTCAAATGCATTCCATGGCTATACAAAGTACAAACAACACATGAAACCTTATACAAGCTTTCGATATACTCCATAAGATCTTTAAATTTAACCAGGAACAAATGCAAAGGGTGTCCATTAACTTATTCATTTCAGAACAGACACAACATACACAACATGCAATCTATTCTATAATATCTTGAAATTTCTCCACAAATAAAAGCAAGGAACACAAATTTCAAATGGAGTATTTCACAAGAACACAAAACCAACCATTGACCAAACATTCTTGTACTTACTTGAGTGTTTGTTGACATAGCAGAAACTTGTTCTTCTCCATTCCACACACCATCATGCCACAAATTAGATGTAAGTGAAGAATGTATACCGACACTAGAAAATTCAAAAGATGGCCATTGTGTGTTTGCATTTGAGGTGGGAAATGGATCAAATCCTTCTTGTAAAGATTTAGAACTTGAGGGTACAGTGGCTGGAATTTCCACTTGTGCTGTAGATGAGGTGCTCTGAGGCACATCAAAAGTTGCCCATCCTTCATTTTTAGGGACAGATAAATCCAGTGCCTTTTCATTTGAGTTTACAGTAGAAGGCTCCTCAGAGAGATTGGCAAAAAAATCAACAGATGCAAGTTGGGATGCTTGAGTAAGTTGATTCTCATTGAAAAATGGAACTGCAGATGAAAAAGATGATTGAAACAGATCCACTGTTGGAGCGTGGTATGCTGTTGCTGATTCCAGTGGTGCCTTGGAGAGGTCCATGCTAACAGATCTTGTAGGACCAGGTGGTCGTGGAATGCCAAATGCTTTATTCTGAAGTGGTTCTGAAGGTTGAACTGGTTCAGAGAAAAAATCAACTAAACTGCCAGAGTTATAAGATCTCAAGGACGAAAATCTGTTGTCTGCTGATTGTGCAGATGCAGTTCTCTGGGGTATGAGTGCAAAATAATGTCATGAAAGTAGAAAACACCCGATCAGCATGCTACAGAAATAAGGCCACAACACAAGCACTTGGAAAGTGAAATAAACACGATCATTAGAAGAAAATGCTTATTCACCAAGGACTTTGAATCAATGTTTTAAATCCCTGATTACAGCGTGTAGTGATCAGCTCTACAAATGCTTCAGTAAGATAGTATCCGGTAGTAGAAGTATCCTTGAAAGGAATTATCAATCATCGTCTACTAAATTCAAGCCTTTATTGTTGTCACTATTACTAGATCTATAGATTTCATTTTGAAATTAAAATCCAAAAAATAGCCAGACAAAAAAGCCATAACATCTTTGTTCAGAGGTCTTGTTTCAAATCAACACATTGCACCTCTATAGCACCAGAGTGTCAGCAACTGAGCCAGCTATTTGATCTTCTAGAGCAGCTACACTAAATTGCTCTGTGTGTGCTATGTAAATCCAAGTTTGAAGAATGCTCAAGCTAAGCTCTTGGTTATTTTAGAAAGGTGGTATTTGAATGCTTGGACTTCACACAAGAGATAGTAATGCAGAACACCACATCTCAACATTTTAATAGATCTTCTCTGAATAGTGCTGACTGATTAAGAAATCCATTATTAACAAGAAAATCAGACTCAATTTTCTGTGTACTTGATTTGTTATCCTTCTGGCCTGAATTATGTGACTATCGCTAGAGATCAGAAAATATATTGCTGCACTAGTAATTTTTTTAATCTTTCCTATTTCATATTCATATATTTGTACCATATTACCACAATGATAACTTTAGATACGTAATTTTACCTGATAATAATTTTCATCCTAAACTAGAAACAGCTTGCAAGCCATATTTTATTTGATTCCTACAGGAAAAGCCAAATATTCTACTGATAATATTCCAATAATTTAATACCTGCGGAGGAAGAATTCCATCTGCATCTCTCTTGGCATTAACATTAGTTTCCAGAGATGCATTTCTTGCTTGGGACCACACATCTTCACTCGAACTGGAACCAGAACGCCTTTGATAGGATGGACTGCTAATCTTGATATCTTTATAGAAATTGGGAGACTGAACATCAGATTTGAATTGTTCGCCACCACTAGACACAGAAAAGTCAGAAATTCTTGGACCAGATCCTTCATTTGCAAATCTGTCATCATATGCATGATCACTGAAGCGGCCAGGACTATAAATAATACTAGAAATCTTCCCTTCATATCGAGCTTTATCTGAACCAGGCTTCCTGGTAAGCACAGCTGCTTGTTTTCCATACTTCCTATCCTCATATTGATAATCATATGGAGGACTTTGAGAATATGAATGATAAGAACTGGCGCGCCTAATCTCATCTTGATGAATCCCATGGCTCTACAGTTAATTGCAGATATAAATGTTCAGCATTAAACCAAACGGTTAAACTAACTTGTTGGACTACAAGGATAGTTAATGTAATTAATTATGTAAAGCTGATTACCTTAATCATTGCTAAGGCATCGTTTACTTCATTAATTCACAAATTTAAGTTTCATTAAACAATTATATGCAGAAATTAGAATGCTAAAAAAATATCAGTGTGATTGATCATCTTATTCATTTATTTATTTATGAAAACTGAATTAAATAGAATATTAATATTATTATATGTATTTAGAACAAGTGAAGCACACAAAAATATCATAAACCACAAAATATTTCTAGAAACCCAATACATCTTTTGCAGGGGAAGAATAGCATACCAGATAAAAGAATAAGCAATACACTCATAAGAAAAAAAATTATTCAGAGAAAAAAATCAGTATCTAAGTATATATTGCCTGTGCATCTCTTGGAGGCTTTTCTGAAGACTTCACTGCAGCATATCTTCCATCCACATATACACTCCTTATAAATTCCCTTATTTTATCAACATTGCTGCAAAATGCATGAGATCATAATGTCACACAATAAGTAATACATATTAATACAGGTAAATAAAAGGTAACTTTAATAGCTTTAACCGCAAACCGTGTAATAATTATACCTGTTATCTGGCAACCGCTGCCTTTGAAAGTCCCAATTTTTCAAATATATTTCCCTTGCACGCTAAATCAAAGAGCCACAGTTAAATCTTATTTAAGAATATGAAATATAGGTAGCATCAACTGTCAAAAGAAGAAATTTCAACCTTTTACCTGGTTACCTCCACTTTGAAGAGCATCGACTTCTTGTGAAGTGAACTTTGCCATCGAGACGGACTTCACACGATGAGTAAACTCACGACTGCAGGACATGAAAATAAACAGGTGCTTTTAAGAAATACGAGGATTTCATTATTTTCTATGATTTCAACTCATGTTAAAATTCAAAAGTAAAGCAGAAATTTATAACAAGACCAGTTTCGAGTTAAAGATTCTCTCAAATTATTATGAACTACTGCAGAACACATAGTTTCATTTTTATTAAAAAAACAGAAAGAAACTTAGTAAAGTTAACGAAATAATGCATGTTCATGATTATTTTCCTCCACAAGAGTATCTAACATTCAATGACATTGCAAACATGTTCTGACTTAAAAGTACATATATAAAATAAAAATTAGCTTAAACTTGACACCAAGGCTCATTTTTTTTTTCTGAATCAAAATCCCCATCTCCTTCGATCATTGAGGAGTTGACAAGGAAATCAAAGGGGAGAGATATAAACATGAGTTAATAAAGTGAAAAGGAACTCACTGTATTCCACTGCATGTGGTGCAAATGAAAGTCCAAAAACTTGTACATACATATTGTGGTCCCTGTACAAATAATGGGGATCCATTAGCTGGAAATCATCTCATAACAATGACAAAAAGTTCACAAGTCCTTTCATCAACTACTCTAGTAATTAAGAGTAAACCAGCATCGTACAACAAACCCAGAAAAAGAAAAAAAAATAAAATTTGAAGTCCTATTTCTTAATAATAACCTTATGCACATAAGACTAAATTTTGTCTGAACTCTAAATCAAAGTAATCCTGGGAATCCGAAGAGAAAAATGGACTTTAAAATTTTTAAACAAAATATCAATATTAAATTCTAGAAAAACGTGTCCAATCCTTCCAAGTTCTCTACAACTATCCCCACTTCAATTCAAAGACTTAAGATTTTTTCATGTTCGAAATAGTCATAAAAGTCAAAGCCCAAAACCTTAGAAACTACAACACAGTTTCACTAAACCAATGAGAAAAACGAAAATCAAATTCAAAAAAGGAGTTGAATTTACCAAGCTGTTGCAGTTGATACATCTTCGATTAGGTGGAAGCTTCATGAGACCTCTGATAATTTTCTCGTTCTTCTCTTCTTCCTTTCTGCTCCCCATCACCAAACCCCAAATCAGAAACAAATAAACCCTAGAAACTGCAATCGAAGTCACAGGAGAAAAAAAATGGAGAATATTCAAACTTCGGAAACAGAGAACAGAAATTTTCCAGTGTTCGATCTAGGGTTTTGGGGTTCCTGAATTGGGGAAAGGTAGAAGGCGAAGAACCCAAAAACCCTTTGGTTCACAAAAAAATGGATGATTCAGGGAACAGGAAAATACAAATAATAGAAACTTTGTTTTGTCACATTTTTTAAATTTAAATTTTGTCGGGAATTTTTACATGAACGTTACCAATCATTTTATTTTGACATAAAGTGATAAACCTTATTATTTTTATTTTCTTTTTCTTTTTTATCTGATAAGCCATAATATATTATTGTACATAGCTCAATAACAAAAAGGCCAATCATCGAATTTCATAAATGACATTAATTAAGAGAATAAAAATTAATTAAAAACATTTTTTTCTATAAAAAAATATTTTCTCATAAAACAACAAAAATATATTTATTTTTCTTTATCAATACTTGCCTTTTACTCTTAATTAATCATAATTTTCAAGATATATTAACAAAAAATTAATAAAATAATAAAAGTTTATTTTATTATAATTCAAAAGTTTTGTTTTATTTGTCTCTTGTTGATTTTGTTTTGTTTTAAAAGTGAAATTATTTAGTGAAAGGAGAGGAACAAGGTTTCCGTGTTTCAATCTTGAATTAAATGCTTTCTTTTAGTAATGAGGACACGAAGTATGTCTATTTACATTTCCGTGCGATACCATAATTAATTTTAATAAAAAAATATTATTAGATTTAAAATTTATATTTATAAAAAATAATTATAAAATAAATAGCTTTTATAATTTATAGATAATTTTTTATTCTAAAAAATTATAAAATTTAAAAAGTAAAATAATAAAATGAGATATATTGATGAAAATAAATTAATAATAAATTGTGTATATTAACTGTGATGGTTACAAAATAATTATAGAGAAAAATATTTTTTTATTAATATTAATATTTAAATTAATAAAATAATAATTAAAAATATTAATGGAGATTGGATTTTGTAATTTGTTTTAATTCTTTTATGTTTTGTAACTTTATTTTTATTATCTGAAAATACATGAAAATTAGAAGTCTTTTAATTGTATATATAATCATAATTCTTATAAAAATTAAAATATTTAAATTATTTTTCTAAGCATTTTATTACAATTTATTTTTCATTTTAATGAAAATTTACAAGTTTTTAATATATGATTATAACATAAAATTAATAAAAAAAAAATTATAATTATTTCTTATGTATATAAATTTTTATAATTTTAATAAAATAATTGATATTTTATAATAATTTTAATATTTTATTATAAAATAATAAACTCATAATATACATGTATTTCATTAATAATAATGACAAAATAATAATATTAATAGTAATAATATTATTATTTTATTTTCTCAAATGATTGAGAAAATGGGAGAAATAATTGTTCTTACAAAACCTATGAAACAACTAGCTTCTTTTTTTCTTCTTGGTATCTCGGTCTCCAACTGGTATTTTGGACCATCAGAGTCTCCTAAATCATCAATCGGTGCCTTCTCCCTCTCTATGAGCTTACACCCAAGATCTCTACCTAATTGATCCCAAATGACCTTTCCTTAGTCGTCTTGGGCGACTTCAAGGTCTCTTGGATCACCAACCTCTGTCAACCCCTGTCTCGAACTCGCCAGCTTGGCCAATAGGTCTTCTCGAGAGTTCTGCTCTCTAGGAACATGGACAAGTTCAAACGTGGAGAAGGCTTTCTTCAAAAGCATGACATACCTGAGATACGAGGCTAGCTGCGAATCTTTGGCCTGATACTCACCGTGTCCTACCTAGTGACAAGCAATGAGTCACTCTTTACCAACAGACTTCCAGCTCCCAACTCCTTGGCCAACAACATCTCTGCTACCAAAGCCTCATACTCTATTTGGTTGTTGCTTGCTTTGAATGCAAACCTCAAGGCTTGCTCGATTAACAGGCCATTAGGTCCCTCCAAAATGACCATAGTTTCACTCCCCTGTTGGTTGGAGGATCCATCCACTGAAAGGACCCACTAAAAGTCGTCAAGGATCAGGCTGAGGGCCCTCTGATGCAAGCTCTACCATGAAGTCAGCATACACCTGCCCCTTAATCGGCCCCAAGGCTCGTACTATATATCAAACTCGAACAACTCCACCGCTTAAATAACCATTTGTCCTGCTATGTCAGGCTTCTGAAGAACCTTGTGAATGGGCAAGTTAGTCATTACAATCACAGTGAAGCTCTAAAAATAATGGCAGAGCTGCCGAGTTGTGAATAATACTGCCAAAGCAGCCTTCTCGATAGCTTAGTATTGTATCTCCGGTCCCTGCAATACCTTACTCATAAAGTATATCGGTTTTTTGACCTTATCTTGATCTTGCACAATGACCGAGCTGATTGTCCGATTTGTGATTGTAAAATAAAGTCAAATGGGGGTACCTGAAATGGCTTACCTATAAAGTCGAAAGGCTGAGAGGCCGAAAGAAGATAAGGACCAGTGCGAATGTGGAAATATTACGTGGAGAAGCATACAAGTGTCAGTGTTAGTAAGGGACAAGCATGAAAGATAAATAAAATTAATTAAGTACACAAATCAATTAATAAGAGATAAGAGAGTGTTTCTGCAGTACCACCTCACACACGGAAAGACCGAAAGATAGTTCCAAAGAGTGATCGAGAAAAGAGGTACGAATGGAGAAAAGGAGAGTCAGGAAGGATGAAGTGAAGATAGATTTTGGAGTCTTTCTCACATAATTAGTACAAATACAGCTTTCATAGTGTTTATGTTGGATGTTGCTTTTGCCTTCCCTAAAAGGCATAAGGTGATGAATGACGCCTACTCTAAAATAAAGAGAGATTAAACTATATAATAAAAACAAGTGCTAAAACTTTTGTTTAAAAATTATAACATGAGTTTACATTTAATACAACAATAGGCCACATTTTTTTGGGCTTGTACTGTAGCCTTCATCATGCCTATGGTATGTCAATTTGATAAATACGTCAAAGACAAAACATTATCATAAGCCTGTTTAAGATCCAACAATAACAACGTTCTTCGTGCCAAATACCTTTACAATATTTAATACTAAAAGGAGTAGTAAAAACAAAAAATGAAGGTTGAAAAACATAACAAAACACAAGAGATTGAGTTTGTACAAAAATGGAAGGGAACCATTTTGGCTCTCCTGGATTTTATCATTAATATCTCTACATATATAAAATTAGTAATGGTGAACAAAATCTTAGAAAAATAGACTATGTGAAGAAGAATATGTGCTACATTTTTTTTAGAGATATTAATTTTGAGATGCAGAATAAAAAATGAATTATCTATCTATGATTAAGTAGTAGTTTCTTCAGAGGTGTCATTTATATAAAAAATTATAAACGAAGATTATATAAAAGTCCTAAACAAAATTGCCCTCATAGTACAAAATTTCGTGTTGACGGTTAATGATTTTGATTTTTTTTTCATAATTATTTATATAATAAAACATATTTATAACATTTAAAATTATTATTTCTTTGCATTTTTTTCATCTCAGTCCCCTCTTTTATTTAAAGAAAAACATGTTACATTTTTCTATGCTCCCTTTTCCCAGAAAAAAAAAAATCATTTTCTGAAAAAAATTCATTTTCTTTGGTGTCCTGCATGATTTCCAAACCCTTTTTTTGAAAACCCTCCTGGCCAATCCTCATCGTCACCCTCGTCACTGACCAATGAGACATGACATTGAAATTGATTTCTAGCAATTATAATTGAAATTAAATTTTCATTTTATTTTGATCTGAAAATGAATTTTGCTATTACCTATTATAATTAAAATTTAATTATTATTTAGAATTTAAATTAATTAGTACAAGAAAACAACTAATTAGCTTAAATAATATTTACGTGGAACTAGTGTGGACGCGCTTTTTGTCGATCAAATTCACGAAAAATCGATGCAAATTAATTTTTCATAGGTTTACAGGAAGAAATTTTAAAAAATAATAATAATTTTATTTTGCTTCGACCATCACCAATGTTTAATTTAAGTTGTGAGTCGACATGGCTGACGGTACTCGTAGAAAAAAAATATTTGGTGTGGGCTGCAGTGGACTCATAATATTATTTTAATATTTAAATTTTTTAAATATATAATATGGTAATAAATATTCTAATTTTTAATAGTGTATAGTATTTATTTTAAATTTCATTTAATATTATAATAAATTTTTTAATTTTAATAATACATGTTTAAATTGAAAAATGTATAATTGAAAAATGTTGAAAAATAATAATTGAGTAAAAGAAAATACGTATTTAAATTTTATAAATATTATATAAAATAAATATTATAATAAATATTATAATAAATATTTAAATTTTGATATAAATTAGTTAAATTAAATTTATTAAATTGAGTAAGTGTTCAATTTTAAAATTATTTGAAGAAATTATCTTATAAAGTTTATAAAGAATTGAAAGATGTAGAAAAATAATAATTGAGTAAAATAAATACGTATTTAAATTTTGTAAATATTATGTAAAATATACATAAATTTAGAAATATAAATTTAACATGAAGTAATTAATTAATGTAAAATGTAATGAATGTATTTAAAAATAGAGAATCAATTTATCTTAAAATCTGAAAGTAAATTTAAGAAAATAAAAAGTGAGATAAAACTTTTTTATTGATAACTTGAATAATTTGAATGTATATTTATGTAATGGATAAATGAATTTGTGATATTACTTTGATATCTATTGTGATTTAAAAGATGTTACTTTTCATAAATGAACATAAGATCACTTTAAAGATTTATCGAGAATGTTTATGATTCAAACATATTAAGACTAAGTGTGTGAGTAAGTAACTTATTCTTAAGTCTTAGATTGCCCCAAACTTGCCCACGTTTCTATAAATGCAATTGTTATAGTTACTGAATATGATCTTCAAAAGAAATTGATGTTTTTTCAGCTGAAAGACATAATAATGTAGTAAGTTTTGAGTTACGAGATGACACATGTGCAATATTCCATTTAAGTGTGTTAATACAGTTTCCCAATACACTAAAGAACATATTCATAGATTTAGGTTCTTTTACTGCATGTCATTGACCTCATATTAAAGAACATAAATGTTGTACCATGTAAGACAATTCTCATTGCATGAATAAGAGGTCTTTGACATAGTATTTTTTGTAGACTTACTTATTAATAAATGTAACATATATAACTCCATTTCAATTGAGTTTGGCATAAAATGAATTTAGAATCATGGAATATAGTTGATCATTAGATTTTGGATTATAAGTTCATAACCCTAACTCATTGCGCATTTTGGGTGGGGCATATGTACTTGTTTTTTTTTATTTCATTTAATAAGGTAAGAGTTGAACTAAGAACTCGATTGTAAAGGTTAAAAGAGGGTTTCATGAGCAATTTCAATAATAGAGTTCATTGATATTTGTAGTAGTAGATGCTATGACACATACAAGTTATACTTAATTTGATGGAATTGTTTGATTGGGAACCTTTTTTTTCAATATCACATCTTAAAAGTTATTTTTTGACTTCGTCAAGACATTAATAAATTGATTATTTTTAGATAATAATAGATAGAAAGAACACTTGTAAGGATAAATGATTTTCCAAACCAAAGTTTAATTTAATTATGTATTTATTTTTGTTGTATAAATTAAATTATTATTTTTGTATAAATTAAATTAAATTTTTGTTGTATAAATTAAATATATTTTTTGTTGCATAAACTAAATTAAGTTTTTGTTGTATAAATTAAATAAATTTTTTGTTATATAAATTAAATGAATATTTTTTTTATAAATTAAATTAATATTTTTGTGTGTAAATTAAATATATATATATATATTTTATAATTAAATTAATTTTTGTTGTATAAATTAAATTAATTTTATGTTGTATAAATTAAATTAACTTTTTGTTGTATAAATCAAATGAATATTTTTTTCTATAAATTAAATTATTATTTTTGTATAAATTAAGTTATTATTTTTGTATAAATTAAATTATTTTTTTGTATATATTATTTTATTTTATTTTCTATAAATTAAATTAATTTTTTTTTGTATAAATTAAAGAAAGTTTTTTTAGTTGTATAAATTAAATGCATTTGGTTTTATACATTAAATTAATTTATTTGTTGTATAAATTTAAAATAATACTTTTTAAAAAAATTGAATTAATTTTTTAAAAGTATTAATTTAGTTTTTGAAGTCTTAATTCTGTTTTTAATTAAATTAAGTTTTATAAAAGCTATGTGTCGGTCATGTCTGATGCATAGTCTACCTATTTAAAAAACAAATTCACGTTGTCCCGCTCAGTTTAGTTTTCTCCAAATCACAAAACTTAATTTCCCAATTTTCCTTCCTTATACATTCTGCCTCCACTGCCCGCTACACTCCGTTGTCCCTGTTGCACTCCACTGTCGCCGCTGCACTCCACCGTCACCACTGCACTCTACCGTCACCGCTGCACTCCACCATCACTGTCGGCACTCCACTCCGCTCCTACGCTTGTTGTTGCCGTCTCCGATGCACTCCACCATTTATTGTTGTCACTGTCGTCGTCTCTCCACTGCACCATGTCGCCATCATTGGTCTGACATTGTGCACTTTGGTCTTCATTTTTTGCCTCTTCTCCATTTTCGCTCTCGCTAAGTTTTTCTCATATTTTTCATTTCAGCTCTAGCCTTCACCGCAACTGTTGAGGTCCACCTCATGCTTCACGAAGGTCAACTTAAATTTCAGAATTTTTTAATTAATTTGATTGTTTTGTTGATGTAGTGCTCTCTATTGAGTTGTGTTGGTCTGTGAATGTTGTTGTGTGAATGTAATGACACACATTTTACTTAGCCAAAACTTATAATTTTAATGTCTTAGTCATTAAGATGAGATTAAAATTCAACAAGTTAATCAACATATTTCTGAATAGGTTATCTCAAACTTTTTAAATCTTTATGGATTGTTAATATGGACTTTTGTTAATGTTGTTCTGGAATAAAAATGGAATTAAAGTTTGAGTTTAATAATTGATAGAATATGGCTGAAAATTTTGGAGAATTAATTAATAAAAGGATACTTAATTAATAAAAGGATATGAAATTAATAAAAAATCATAATTTGTTTTGGAAAAAAAATTATTAGCGTTTAGAAATAATTTAGGAAATTGCATTTTTAATTTTTCCTTAAATATCTTGCAAGACCTCTCTAACTATGTTGACCATGGTGTCACTGCTGCTTTAGAGCACGACCTCCCCCTGAAGAGGTCCAACGTGACCCTACTAGTAGGGTCATCATCCGACTTCTTAGTAGAGGGTAAGTCATCCTAAATTTATATTTAATTTTATCTTCATATTACAATGTATGTAATTTGATTTGTTTGTATTGTAGTTGGATGCCAAATCATTTTGCTAGTGAGGCCACTGAACATTGCATTCAATTCAATTTAGAGGTCCATATCATCATTATGACACCATGCCTGAGGAGGACAAACTAAAATGGTGGACTGACTTTTAGGTAATTTTAATTTTTAATTACAATTTCATATAGATAAACCAAAATGGGAAAATTGAAACAAACTATTTTCTTGTTTTTAACAGAGTAGAGTCACTTGGGCACCTCAGGATGAGTGACAAATTAAAAAGGACTATAAGTCTAAAGTCAGAAAACGACTTTGTGACATGTTGGCCAAAGCTAGGGCGAAAAGGTGTCCGACCTACTTGGATAGACGAGCAGCCATGGATTGAGCTTCTGAACTGTTGGGATTCACAACAATTCAAAGATAAATCAACTCAGAATAAAGTCAATAGGGCTTCAACTCATGGTGGAGCACTGCACTCCACAAGTCGAAAACTACATACAGATATTGTAGTGACCTTGGTAAGTACTTGTCACTACCTTATATGAAATTCATTTTACATTTGCAACCTATAATGCTTCTATTGTACAACATTATTAGGAATGTCAATATGGTCATCCTCTAGAACTTGATGAACTATTTATGGTCACCCACACAAATAAGAAGGGTAATTGGGTTGATACTCGTGCTCGTGAAACTTATGTAAGTTATTCTTTTAACATTTTTTTTATATTTATATTTCACTACAAAAAACGTTGTATACGATGACAATTATTTTCATATAAACTGGCATTTATAAACACCACATTATACGCGTATGACGGTTTCCCGAACCGTCATAGAACTGGTCATCACAAAGTTTAATGTGGCGGTCTTATGCTACCACAACAACACCCGTCACTTTAACACTTTGTTTAAAGTGACGATTTTTATATGTAAATAGTGCCAATCATAATGGTCACAATTTAATTCATTGAAAAGTATTTCAGCGTCATTATATATGCAAATTGGACTTGAAATTGAAATTCCATTTTGTTCCTGCTAGGGAGATGGGACCTAGAGAACTATTGAAGTCTTCTTCGTCTTCCTTCGGTCGGTCAGGTGACTGGGTGATGAGCTGGGATTCTTCTCGCCCTCTTGCTTATCCTTCGGCGCTCGGGACTCGGTCGTCGGGGGAACACCGGATGGTGGGGGTACCTGCGAAGGCACTCCGACGCTCAAGTCAGTAAAGCGGGTGGTTAGCTCTCAGGTAGGTGAACAGTAATAATGACATACCTTACTCTTTGAAATGCGTGCTATTTATATTATTCTAGTGAGCCTACCTTGTTGGGCCCGTTTATCGAGGTGGATACCGCTTAGGGTTGCATTACCTAATTCTTGGTGATGGATTAGCTTCACTGATCTTGGTTTGAGCGTTAATTGTAATGGGGTTCGGCCATCGGCCAAATTCTCAGGGTGAGGATTGGCCATCGGCCAAACACCCGTGGCCTTCGGCCGTCTTAGTTGAGTCTTCAACGGTCTCGGTCTCTCGGCCAAGTCTACAAAAGGTCTCGGACCCTTGGTCTTTCGGCCAAGTCCTCAAGGGGTCTCAGCCTTCGGTCATTCGGACAGGTTGACTGGACATCGGGCAGCCAGGTGGGTCCCAGTCTCGCCCGGTACCCGTACACATTTGAATTAAAAATTTGATTTAGAATTGATGTTTAGGGTTTACAACCAGGTCCTCAAATTTGAATTGATATTTTTAATTGAAACAGGAAATTTGGTTGAGCTAAATCAACACAATAGACACAATTTTATTTATATATATTGATAGCACCAGCTATAACCAGCTAGTCAGACGCCACACTTTATATTATTTAGACTAAATAAGTACTTAGCCTCAACTAAACAGACATTATATTTTTAATTTTTTCATAAATCTTAGTATCAACTTTATGAGATACTATTTTAATTTAAATTTAAATTTAAATTCCGTCAAACTAGTTTTACTGAAATCGATATATTTGAATTAGTATATATATAAACTAGCTTCCTCAAAGTTAAGTTTAACTAATAACATAATATTTTTTATTTAGTAACGACTTATCATTTCTTTAACCGACGTTAGTTCCATGCACTAAAAGATATGTTAACATAATAACTTTAAGAGTTTCTTTTTAATTTAATAGCTACATGAACAATAAATCTTGATAATTGATCTATTAAATATATTGATCAATGATGATCATTTCAAAATCTTTTGGAATTATATCTCTCTTGAAAACTATGAAGTTAAACTTAGAAAATTTAAGATAGTATTTTTAAGATATCTTGAAAATGTGACAAACATTAATTATCCACTATTTATTTATGAAGAATTTTTCCTCTCATTCTTTATAAAAAGGGAAACTTGTAAGGAAAAGAAAAAAAAAACAAGGGAGAAGAGCAACATAGAGAGTAAATGAGGGTTGATATCCATCATAGTGTGAGATTAGAAATCCTAGTGAGAAGCTAGAGAGATATTGTATTTCATCCTTCTTGTGTGAGATTAAGTGGTATCCTCATAGAGTGAAAGAAACAAATATTGTAATCCTACTTTCATAGTGGAGACTTTTTCTAGACTAGGTCCCATGGATTTTTATTTCTCAAGTTAAGAAGGTTTTTCCACGTTAAAAGTTTTCGATGTCATTATTCTATTTTTCTCTATTTTCTATTATTTTCTTAGTACTTTTGCAAGTACCTATTTTGTATCTATACCAAAGAGAAAATTAATTATGATTTTCCAAACAAACATCTATAGAATTCTTTAAAGAACTAACTCAATGTTTATATTAATAACAATTTAACATCAACTTCTTACCTTTTAGATCGATTTTTTAATGTCGCTAAAATAGGCTTGTTTATGATGTAATTTTTCAATGATATAGCAATATTTTTAACTTTTTTTTACTATGGGTGTCAAATATTACATTCAATATCTTAATATTGAGTTATAGAATCTTGCTTAGACCATTTAGTATATATATTCATTGTTTTTTATGAAGTTCTTTTTACTATTTGAAATATTTTCTAGTAATTGTTTCTTATAGGATATTGGCCCATGTTCGTAATGACATGTAATACATTAGCTACTTTTGTTCAATACGTCTACCACATGAGCCATGATCCTCGTCACTCCAAATTATCCCTAATTGCCATGTCTCTATGGATGAGCACCACACTAAATGATAGATGATATGATGAGCACCACACCAATAATTATAAATTATTTAGATTTTATAATTGATAGCTTAAAATCTTGATAGTTAATTAAATAAATTTAAAAAATATTTATTAATAATAGAAAATAATTTAGATATCAATATATTTTTAGTTTATAAAATAATATTTGTTCCCGTACACCAACATAGTTCTACATCGTTCAGGAGTTGAGACCAATGACAGTTTATATACTTCCCCTCCCTCAACCCACCGATACGCCTTTTAAGAATAAAACCGTGACGAAACACCGACCTCCAAAACAGACAATACCTCAGATGTAGTGATTAACCTTAGCAATGCTGCCCAACGGAGTTGAGGTCAAAACATTATCTAACTTTGTTAATATAACAATTAATTAATCTTATAATAATATACAATCATCTGTATAAAACAATTTGATAAAAAAGTTGAGGTTGTAATAATGCACAAAATTGAATAGTGAGGCTGAATGTATAGCCAGAAGATCCAATCAATATAGCACATGTAAATCCATATAGATCCCATGATAATAGAGCTACATATAAAGCAAGTGAATGCTTTAGCTTTGTTCTGGTCATTGGCCACGGGGATTATGATAGCAAGTGTTCAACCTGGGTTATCCACATTTACACAGTGATGATGTAGACGTAAACAGAAGTGGATTATAGCTAAGCATAATGGTGAATGGTGAATGGTGAATGGAGGAAAATCTAAATCAGTTTCTCATAATTGTTGTTGACATGTGATGGACACAATCATGCATGTTGGAACTGTTCAGAAGTAGAAGACAAGCCACAGAGGAGACAAAGACTTTGGATCAAAAGCGAGTTAGAAAAGGACCCATCGAACCTATTTGGAAACCCAGTATTGGTGATTTCACAGGTGCATGCTCATCTTCCGGAAAGAAAGAAAAGTAGAGAATCATCTCGGTGCCCTCCTCAAATTGTGAGGGAAAGTGGATGATGTGTTAAAAGCCAATTTCTTTGCTTAACTTTTTCATGGCTGTCAATGTTTTATCAGTTTAAATTCTTCTTGGATAGATAAAAATAATATAAGATGTTTAATATCAGAAGAGAAGTTGAAAAATAGTTTTAGAAGATCACGAGATAGTTGCTTTTCATTTTTTAAGATATTTTTATTTAAATTTAATTAGTGACGTTTATTAAAAATTGGATTTTAAGTCTTAATCTTATAAAACCGGTTTATAAGGTGAAGTTTGCACCTACTTATAAAGTATGAAATGTTCTAATTTTTCTAGTCGATGTGGGATCTCCAACATACCCCTCATGCCGAGGCTGTTAGCCAACTTGTGTGTGAGACTATATATTTATGGGTAGTCCGATAACGGTCCGATAGCAGGTGGCATAATAAGCCCAACAAACTCTCACTAGGATAGACTCTAAATGATTCTAATACCATATTAAAAAGTGGATTTTAAGCCTAACTCAATCTTATAAAATTAGCTTATAAAGTGAGGTTTGCATTTACTTATAAACTATGAAATGTTCTATTTTCTAGTTGATGTAGGATCTCTAACAAAGTTGAGAATGTTTAAATTTTGACCTATTCCAATGTATATGTTTTGTTGATTTATTTAATTCATTTAAATCTAACAAAATACAATAGATGATATATAGATTTGTATTTGACTCTTTAAAACTCTAGAAGGATAGATTTTATGGGATAAAATGTAATAATAATAATCGAATAGGAAATTAATAATTATTTTTAAGATAAATTAATATGTATTTCTTTTTTATCTTCCTATGACGAGGTGATAAGTATAAAATACTCATGGTTTAGTGGAGTGGATAATCTAGTGACTCATGTTACTTAATTGAAAAAAACACAACATCAAGTTTATTGCATTGATGCATGAGTATGATAAGAGCATCTACTTATGCAAGTGGGTCTGATAAAAAAAATCCAAATTTATTATCTAAATCAAAACGAAAAATGAATTTGAGTGAAAGAATTAGAGAATAAAATCTACAATATCATAGAAATAGGATTGGAAACAAATCATCTGACAAATTCGCGACAAAATGGAAAACAAAATTTGAAAATTCTAAAATGTTGAAAATTAAGAATTTGTGAACAATATCCAAGACAAAATATAATTATGAAATCCATAGAGCAAAGAAACCTATAAATGCATACAAACTTCAAGTCAAATCAGAATCAAATCCCATTGTGAAATCATAAAACAAAACATTTGACTTGTAAGAAATAAGGAAAAAAAAATAACACCAATATTTTAATCACATAAATTAAGTTAATAAACTAATTTCATGTTTTTACACATTCTACAATAAAAAAAGAAATACGACATTACAAGAGTCCTAATCCTAGTCAAGAACAATACAACTTAAAAAAGAAAAAAAATTATTGAATAAAATCACTTGGACAAATTTCATTAAACCATATAACCATGACGAAAAGGAAAAATGGTGATTTTTTTCGTGTAAGTTGATCAAACTATCGTCTTCATTGCATGATTATTACATAGAATTTCAAAAAAAGTGCTTTCGAAAATGTAAAGCTCTCAGAAAGGTCTCATTGTAGTTAAACTTTGAGTCAATATGTATTTAAAAAGAATAAGTAACATACATTTGCAAGTATGACGCTTTTAGCGAATTAAAAATTGTTTTAACCAATTAAAAGAAAATTTTATAAAGTTCCACCAAATTTTAGCCCATTATAAACCAAATTTTAACAAGTTAAAATCACTTAAAAGTGCAGTTTTAGTGATTTTAATATATTTAAATGTGTTTTAATTGATAAAAACAAAGCGGGCTTAATTTTTACAATGCTTAAGTGAATTTAATCAACTAAAACAAAGATGTAATTTAGTAAAACATTCTAGCTTGTAATCCCCAGAAAATTTAAGAACATTTTTAATCATCTAAAATTAACATATCATTAAAAGTACAACTACAATTTTAATATTTATTATTTAAAATGACCTCTTCTAAATTTAGTAAAAATATGTTCTCACGATATTTTATACAAAAATTATTGAGCAAAAACCAATTATATTGGGGGATAATAACAATATTTACTATTTAACATTTAAAAAAAAGAAAACTCGTTTCTCTTCTCTCCTATGTTTTTCTCATTGCCTTTAAATATGAAGATTATTTTCACTTTTCACCAACCTGATCACATTGTTTTATCTATTTCAAAAGAATAAATTTTTTTTGACACCGTAAATAATAAAAATATCTACTCTACAAGTATTTTGTTTAAATAAAATATTATATTATAATAAAATAATAATTTATTTTAGTATCAAATTATTACTTATTCTAAAACTGAAAAAAAAACTCTTGCTAAGATTATTCGAACTAAGTGGAAGTAAAATTAAAGAAAAACAAAAAAACAATTTTATTTGCCTTTTAAATTTTTCAACCCGTTTAATTTAGTATTTATTTGATTTTCAATTTTCCTTATTTTTTTTTATTGGATTGATTTGATCATGAACATCCTAATTCTAGCACTAATTTATTGTGGTTCATTGAGATAAATAAGTACTACTTCAAACACGTTTAACAATCTTTCAATTTATTCACAAATTTGACACCACAAAGAGATTAAAAAGAATTTATTTTTACAAGCACAAAAGAGAAGAGATTAACATTCACACTTAAATTGAGACAAAAATAAAAAGTATTCATTTGACTCTTCAGCCAAGTAAGTTCTTTATTATTTGACCTCATTGTTTGACCTTAAAGTGGTGGCAACACCTCCGTGTCCCTGAGCCGCCGCCACAAACTGCTGCCGGCGTCAGCCGCCAAGAAGAACTCGTGATCGGTGGTTTCAGGGCACTGTGCAACAGAGGGTGTAATAATAGGGTATGGGAGTGCTGTGGGTTGAGTGGAGAAGCTCTCAATCTCAAAAAGATCAGAACTTGCATCACTGTCCGCATCATCATCCATGGCATGTGACTTGGAGGGGCTTGGAGGCTGGAACACATGCAAGGACTCTCGTGGCGGCGTGTCCTCTTCTTCATGAACAACGTTCAGAAGAATCTGGTGAGGTTTTGCGGATTTCGTGGAGTTTGCTGTTGCCATGACCAAAGGGAAAGTGAAGCATTCATTTGATGGCCGTCTAGCTTGGTTCATGGCAGGTTGGAATTGGAACAGCCTTTGAGATTTCAGCTCCTTTGGTGGTGGTGATGCTTTGTGATTCAAGGAACCATTGTGGATTTGGTTGTGTGAGAGGGTTTGAGGTTGTCGGGGTGAGGATTTGGGTCTTGGAGAGTTTATTCTTGTGTCTCCTTTGACTTGCACTGACTTTTTGTCATTGCAAGGGCATTTTCTTCTCAAAAGGCAAATGGGTTTTGACAGAGAAGTTCTGAGTTTCTTTGTGAGATTGGAGAGGGTTTGAGGAGGGTTTATAGCCGAGGTTGTAGTTTTCTGAGGGTGGTGGAATAACAAACCAGCCTTGTTGTTGAGAGTGGACTTGGATGAGGAAGGTGATGGAGTTGGAGTTGCAACATGGAATGAATGAGCTTTGTAGTTGTTGATCATGTTGTAGTAGTTACCATTGCCACCAAGTGATGATGAAGCAGAATCAGAGAATGACCTTGTGGACTTTGTGATGTCACTGTGTTCTGGATTGTGTTTGTGTTCTGTGTCCATGTTGAGCAGGGGAGAGACTCTACTGTTGCTGTTGATGGTTAGTTTTTGGATGTTGTCATTTTTGGTTTCACGGTTAAAGAAGTTGTGTGCACCAAAAGTTCTGAGCTCTGAGGTGGGATCATGGTGAAGGGCTCTGAGACCATTAGGCCTCATGGCATGGTGTGGTTGAGGTTTGTTTGGTTTATCAGATGTGAGATGATGAGGAGAGGAAAAAGATTCATTATTTCTGTCTTTGGAGGTGGGTGACTTTAGATTCAGGTTGGTATGAATTGCTCTTTCCATTTTTTGCACTCTTTTTCTTTATGAGGGGATGGAAAAGATGAAGATGAAACCAAACATTGGAAGTACAGACTCTGAAATTCCTTGTCCTCGTATATATTTATGTGACAGTGTGGGGTGTCCTGGGCTAGGTAATTTCACATATAGGTTGAACAGGAACCTAAGGAGTGAACGGATGTGGGAAAATTTTCTAGTACATTAAAAAGTAATACTTGAAATTTGTTTAATTCATTTTATCTTTAATTTTAGATTTTCATTTCTACCATATTTTACTTGTTACATGGTAAAAAGGTAGTGAAAGAAACATTTATCTTGTTGAAAGATTTAAGGTCCAATTCTGAGATAAAGTATTCTTACTCTCTAAATAATAGGTTTATTGAGTATAAGTCTTCCTCTAGATGATGAGTATGTCGGTCATAGAAGATCATTTTGATCAAAATTAGTGAGATTGACGAAAATGATAATTCTATTAGCGAAATATTTCATTATTTTTTATGTTCTTATTCAAACTGCATTTTGGGGTGACAGATAAATTAGTTAGGATTCAAAAGAATTTTCTTTGAGGGTGGGGATCAAAAGGAAGGAAGATTGCTTGGGCTTCTTGGCAAAAGGTATGTAAGCCTTGCGAATTTGAGGGGCTTGGTATTATTGATTTAAAGATTTTTAACCTGGCCCTGTTAGGTAAGTGAATTTGGAGGTTGGGTTCGAATAAGAGTGGTCTTTGGAAGGAGATTCTTGATTCTAAATATGGTGGTTGGAGATGCTTGAGAGAGGAAGGAAAAAGTCGTAGGAGTTCTCTTTGGTGGAAATACTTGAAAGAGGTGTGGGCCTCCGAGGGTTGGTGAAGAAGTTTTGAAGATGGGTTCAAATGGAAAGTTGGTGATGGAAAGGTTATTTCCTTCTGGGAGGATAATTGGTTGGGGTTTGATGCGTTAAAGAGAGCCTTTCTGAGACTGTACTCTCTATGTTTGACCAAAGATGCAAAGGTGGCAGAGCTTGAATCTTGGTATAATGGTGTTTGGGTTTGGAATTTAGTCTGGTGAAGACCTTTTTTCGATTGGGAGAAGCCTTTGGTGGATCAGTTTTGGTAGGTTTTGCAAGATGTTAGGTTGGTTTTGGGAGAGACGGATAGTTGGGTTTGGAAGGTCGGGGGGTCTTCAGACGTTTTCAGTTAATTATGCTTATATTCATGTTAGGAGGGATAGTGAGGTAGAAGGTTCTTCGGTATTCAGTAAGTTGTGGAGGTGTAACGTCGTGTCTTCTGCTTTAGTTACTGCTTAGAGGCTTCTGGAAAATAAGATCGCTTCTAGGGTCAATCTGGAAAGGCGAGGGGTGATGGTTGAAACTACTTTGTGTTGTCTATGTGGGAAGGAGGAAAAGTCTTACCGTCATTTGTTCTTCAATTGCAGTTTTTGCTTGGCCTGTTTGGTGTTGTTGCTATAAGTGGTTTGGAGTGTCGTTTGTGTTTCACATTGACCCTATGCCCAACTTTGCTCAATTTAGAATGAATCAGTCTTCTAAATCAGTTAATGTTGTGTGGAGTACAATTTGGGTGGGGGTTGTGAGTGAAATTTGGAATCACAGGAATTTCATCATTTTCAAAAGAGGAGTGACAGATGTGTCAGAAGTGTTTGCAACGGTGCAAGTAAAGGTTTGGTCTTGGTTCTATGCAAAATCTCGTTCTGCTTCGTTTTCCTATTCTGTTTGGTGTTTAGAACCTTTGGCGTGCATGATGATGGTTTCTTGACGTTTTTTAGGTTGTTAGTTTGGTTAGTACTTTCGCTGGTTAGGCAGACGATTCTAGTTAAAAGTTGGTTATTGTGTATTTTTGTATAAGGGTTGAACTACCCCTGAAATGGTTTAAATTTATTTATTGTTTATTGTTGATAAAAAAAATTAGTCACTATAGCAATTAATTATTTTTTATTTTAAAAAATTAGTTTCTATTTCATGATTTTCTTGTAGTATTAGTATTATCATTATTGTTATTATTAGTATCATTCGAAATTAAATTTACCCAATTTTAAAATAAAAGATCAAGTCGAAAAATTATAAACAGTAAAAAACCAAATTTTGTCGCATTGTATCTTTTTCTTTTAAACTGCCTCTTTTGATTTGGTGGGAAGTTTTGAGAGTTCAAAAAAATCAACTACAACGAAATTAAACCATATATTTATTTATTGCTTTTGATTTATGTTTTTTAATGCAACTAAGTTTCTTCTATTATAATTGAAGTCATAATTGAATTTGATTATGCTTTAGGTGTAAATCTTGACATTTGCCAATTGAAATTATTGTTAGTGTTACACTGTTGTAATTGACTTTCTAAGCCTCTAACTTTTTAATTACAGTACAAAGTTAATTGATTTTTTAGAGGGAGTACAATTAATGTGTAAAGTTTTGTTTTGAATTTTTTTTTCATTGTTAATTGTTGTGATAAAAAGTCAATAAATAAAAAAAAATGAAAAATGTGTCAAACATATAAGTAAAGCACATTAAATTGAAATAAAGAACAAAAGAGTAAACTCAAAGTTAAAAATGAATGAATTGTGTTGTGTATTCAATAATAAGCATTATTACATATATTATAACGTGTCTTTGTTTCACTGTATGTGCATATGAACAATTCTCACAATTATAAAGGGTTATAAAATGGTTATAAATAGGTAGATCTATGAAATAAAAATATGGATAATATATACATACGAGTATTGATTTACCAAATGATATTAGGTCGTCAAATAACCTTTTAATGGATATCTACAAGTGTCATAAGCCTCTATTGGATGGTGTTTACTATTATCAAATGATTTATCTTAGAAATGTTGAAGCTATTAAGTTGTATTTGATGAATACAACTTGTGATTAAAGAATCTTGAAGATAGAAGTCTTAAATAGGTTTAGAGTGTGTTATTCTTTAGTATTGCATGTAAGTTTTTCTTTAGATATTTTGACCTTTCATATTTTTAAGAAAAATGTTTTCAAGGTGTTTAGAAGTTATCTTAATGACATGATCATTTTAATTGATTAAAAGATGTTTTAATTCATTAAAATGTTTTTATGTAATGTCTGAAATAACTGGAGACCGCATTTTAATCAATTAGAATTACTTAAAGTCATAACTAGTTTTGAAACTTGGTTTTAATCTATTAAAATGAGTTTTTAATAGACAAAAATTTTCCTAAGCTTTCACAAGATTTTGGACCATGTTATTTTAATAGATTAAATGACAATTTAATCCATTCATTTCACAAGTAAGTGAAATTAATAAATTAAAACATAATTTTAATCCATTAAAAATGTTAGTTTAAATTTATATAACTCTCTCTTTTTAAACTTTTATTATGATTTTTGAACTTACGCTTTTGAAATCTTTTCTACTATCGAAAAAGAGTTATTTCTAAGCTAGAAAATATTTCTTAGAGCTTTCTTGAGGTTATTTTGGAATCATTAACTTTGTGGGAAAGAAAAACATTATCATTCATCTGAGTTTAAACTTTTGTTGCTTAATGCGGTTCAGGTGAATTTGTTCCGTTGTAATATTTTTGTTTTTTGTACTGTATAGTTGGTCCTGGATAGGATTTCCAGTTTCAGTTCAGGATTGGGGTAGAAAATCAATCTTGTAGGGTTCAAGAAGTGATTTCTTATGTTATTTTTGTATTGATTGAAAGTTTGTAAAACTTTGGAATAGTGTAAGTTTGGCTAGTGTGACTGGGCAACTAGATGTCGTTTTTGAATAATAGTGAACCAATACAAAATAATTTGTGTATCTCTTCTTCCCTCTCTTGTTACTGCTTTTTACAAATCATAATTATTCTTTTGACTATTGGTTTTGAAACAGGTTAATAAAAGCAACCAAATATGAAAATCAATTGAACCATTTTAAAGTTTTTTTTTAAATCAATGATAGTTCAATTCACTCACTCACTTCTTAAACCCAATCCTTTTATTTTGACAAGAAAGAGTTTAGTACATCAAGATCTAGAAAACTCCCCTTTTGACTGCAACTACTTTTCATGGAATTACTACCAACATTTGATATTGAACAAGTCCAAGCAATGTATGAACTTGCTTATGGGAACATGCTTCATGAAGACATCCACTGGTTTTCCTTGATGTCAATCTTTTTAACTTTAATCCCTTTCTTTTTATATAGAAAGTGATATCTGATGCTAATATAATTTATCGTCTATGTTGCACAAGATCCTTGGTCAGACAAATAGTACTCAAACTAGCATAGTTGAGTGAAACTTTAATTGACCATCAGACCCTTTAACCATATACCTCCTTAGTGGCCACTAATCAAGAGTTAACTCCACTAAACATGATTAACAACTCTTAATTCTTTGAAATTAGGGAATGCACATGGGTAGTTCCTTGAATTTAGTGAAATGTAATTATTACATGTGAAAAACAATGATTACTTGCATGAGTTGGCACATGTAGTGCCACTTGTAAAGATTTAATGGTCACATATGTGTCTCCAAAGTTTGAAGAGTCAAATGGAAAAGTCTAACTAACCCATGTGTTCATATGAGTGTCATGTGTTAGTTTAGAAGCTTTAAAAGTCACTTCTAACTCTACATTTTAGACCATGGTTCCTCATGTTCTAACCATAAAGTGCTAACTTCTCTCAAGTTCCCCTAAAAACTAAGAGCTACTTATAGGAATTATTTAATCTCATCTTCTAAGGTCTTGAGTCTCCCTCTAGTCAAGCTTTCTTGGAATCTCTCTTATTTCTTCTTGTTTATTTTATTTGCCATGTTTCTTGTTTGAATTCCATTAAGCTCGTATTCTCTTTCTTCCTTAGGTACTTCTTCATCTCTATTTATATCAATGATGTCCAAGGTGTTACTACAAGAAAGACACAAAATTTACAATGCCATCAATCTTTATCAACGTTGTACCTCCAACATATTATTTTCATTATGTGCATCCAAGCATTTACAAGAAGACAAGGTTCTTTTTCAAGCTTGGCAAACAACACACCTACATACCTTTCTCAATGTACAAAGGAAAGGAGAAGATAGGAGCTGAGATAAAGATGAACAAATCCCTCCCACCTTGCATAAGACCCCACGATTAGAATAACGTGCTTAGAGATGCAAAATCTGTTAGATAAGCATCCTAAGAATTGATCAACATATGATCTTAGATGAGTGCACTACTTTTATGCATCATTTGCTCATACCTCTACATTTTCTCCCAAAGACAAGTATTTTGCTCATCCTTACACACTATCAAGCATTCCTTATGTGGATATCTCTTTCTTGTCTGAATTCCATTAAGCTCATATTCTCTTTCTTCCTTAGGTACTTCTTCATCTTTATTTATATCAATGATGTCCAAGGTGTTACTACAAGAAAGACACAAAATTTACAATGCCATCAATCTTTATCAACGTTGTACCTCCAACATATTATTTTCATTATGTGCATCCAAGCATTTACAAGAAGACAAGGTTCTTTTTCAAGCTTGGCAAACAAAACACCTACATACCTTTCTCAATGTACAAAGGAAAGGAGAAGATAGGAGCTGAGATAAAGATGAACAAATCCCTCCCACCTTGCATAAGACCCCACGATTAGAATAACGTGCTTAGAGATGCGAAATCTGTTAGATAAGCATCCTAAGAATTGATCAACATATGATCTTAGATGAGTGCACTACTTTTATGCATCATTTGCTCATACCTCTACATTTTCTCCCAAAGACAAGTATTTTGCTCATCCTTACACACTATCAAGCATTCCCTATGTGAATATCTCATTTCCTCCCCAATAAGTTATGTTAAGCAAAGTGCAAAAGTTAAACTTATACCCTTTTCAAAATCTACATGCTTTCAGAGTGGTTATGCCTTCATGCTCCTTTATTTTTTATTCTGAACCTGGAAGACATGCTTCAATTATCCTCAATGAGAACTTATGTCTAATTATGATTCAACCAGCACCAAAAGCTCATGACTAAGCCTTTCAAGAAGATTTTTGGTAGAAGACCATGACCACATTCTTGCTAAGACTCAGACCCAAGCTTTTGCTACCAACAACCTCTACTACTCCATTAGTTCTCTCATATGGTGATGAGGAAATGAAGGAGGTTAGCTGAAGTTATCCACCCCTTGTTATTGTTTCTTAAAAAGGGGGACAACTAGCATGAGAAGTTGTAACAAGGAAGAGAGATTAAGGGGGAGAGCTAGTTAAAAGAAAGTGTCTAAAAAAAAGTTAAATTATGGAAGACACCAAGTAGAAGAAGGCTATTTAGAGATTGTAAATTCTTAAACTTCTAAGTTTCTAAAAACAAACTCATATTATTCCTTTACCAAGAAAGGTTACTTGGTAAAGAACTAGGAGAAAATTATTCTGATGTATAACCCTATAGAACAAGAAGACAAGCTTATAAGAAAATTCATATTTATTCAATCAAAGGTGAGTGTTACAAGAGGAAAAATAGTCTTAGTAAAATATGCCTATGTCCCTTGTACTTAATGACACAAAGGATATGGTACTAAAAGCTCAGAGTTGAACGTCTGAACCATGTCAATCAACACCCAAATAAGCCTAATTTCCGCTTCTCCCGAGTAATGTGGGACTTCTATGCTTTTATAGTTCTCTTCTTCCCTAGCCTTTGGCCATATTTTGACAATGTATTTTAGGGTTCTTAGCTAACTTCTCAAACCTAAATCAAGACCCAAAGGAAGCCCATTCATGTCTTTACAAAATTCTACAAAAATAAAAAGAAAATTCGCACCTATCAATTTGTACAAGAATAAGAAGAAAACCCTAATGTAGAGTCTTCTTCCTTCAGGCTTCACCTTCTTCTATCCTCTTAGCCAATGGTTTTGTGGCTAGATAATTTCCATCAAGAAAGGAGGAAGTTCATGTGAAAAGGGGAGTAAACCAAGAAAAGAAGATGATCAAAGTTCACAAGCTCAGAGGGAGATTTCAATTTTCACAATCTTTTATGTTGTTTTGTTCTTGTGTTAAAGTGTAATAGAAGGATGTATAAAGTCTGATTTTTTTTATTAAAATAATAGGTTTAATTTTTTCTTATGTATACTAAAATTGCTTTGCTATATGCTCTGATACTTTGTTGTAATCTGTACTAAAATTACTCTTTAATGTAATGATAAAGGGTTATAACATCTAGATATAATCCACCTAATGAGAATTAAATATTTATTTTAACAATTTAATAACCCATCAAACTTGCGTTTCATAATATATTTATTAAGTTTTTATGGTTTTGAAATTTTTTTGTTGAAAACATCATCCGTTGAATCTTGTTTTAAAATATCATGTTTAAAATTTATTATTTTAAGCACCATAGAAAAAAGAGAGACTTTTAGAAAAAGCTTAAGCACCCATGAGTTTTATTAAATGCTAACAAAAACAAAGTGTATAAAGCATGATCATGCTTCATCTATAAGACACAAATCTTGGTTCAGCAATGGATCATGTAAAACATAAGTGTTTTATCTATCAAACAAAACAATATGCAGTCTTATTTTAAGCCTAATGAGCAATGTGTTTACACAGACGATACACACATAGTCTTAAGCTAACATAATAGTTCACGAATATCTTGTATGCTTATTCTGTATTACAAGATATGTTAGTTTGTTATGTCTTACCAAGAAGATCTCAATAAGAATCTTTCACATCAACGATCTCTTGGTACATGAGCCAAAGTTTCTTTGGTACAACAACTATCTAACACATGCTTTGTCAGTTCTAGAAAAGTTTATCTTCTTTGTATGACTTTGTGCATGATTTCAAGTAAAGACACAATGTCAAAGGAGAAATAAGTACATTTAAATATCAGGATGTTGCTTAAAGAAGATAAGAGTATTTAATGTATGCATGAAGCACATTTAATGCATCTTCTACACAAGGAAGACATTTAAATGAGTTTGAAGCTGCTCAATGACCACAAAAGGATTAACAATGACTCATTCTTGCAACCTCTAAATAAATTTGTCCAATGAACTAATAGCTTTGTAGAACATTGTTGTGTTTGTTTAACAATCTGGTAGAGAGAACTTAACTTTATAATCATCGAAAAATGTTACCCCTATCTAGTGAGCAAATATGTGAAAAGCCAGAATACTTGTTAAACAATAATGGCTATTTGTTAAACAATACTTGTTAGGTTAGCCAAAAGTGTCTATGAGCCAAAATAGTACTCAAATTTTTAGCCAAAAAATAACTAAGTGTTAAAGAATTAATATTATTATAATTATAATTATAATTATAATTAGTCATAGAGGAAAGAAGTCAAGCGACTATGGTTTGATCTTGTTGATGAGAGGTGGGATAAAGAGAGGGTGCGTCCGTGGATGAGGAAGAAGCAACAGAAGTTTTCAAGAATGATGCAAGATTGAGACTATGAATGACGGCCAACACCTAGAGTTTCCAGATTAGGTAATTATCATGATCAAGTTTGAAATGAATGAGAGTGCCAAAGATATGAGAAGGGAAAACATGTGATGCAGTGTTTGCAGTAAAGGTTGTAGTATTGGCAACGGAGGTAGAAGAAGTCATGAATGACTCTTGATACCATGTAAGGAATAACCGAGGAGGGAGAGTGATATATAGAAGGCAAAGAAGATGAGAGAGCTTAAATGAATAAGAAACGTAAATACAATGTTTTATAGAGTGCATGGAAACATAAAAATATTAATAGATAACAGAGTTTGTTGTTGTTAACTAATAAATACTAATAATATTATTGTAATTACTATTACTATTATTAATAATATTATAATTATTAATAATAATATCAATAATAATATTAATAATAATATCAATAAAAAAAATACAAAACAAACTAACACAAGAGAAAAAACCTTCCACTCCACAAGAAATTTTTTTATAGAAAAGTTGGAAGAGAAAACTAACAAAAGAAAAAAAAAACCCTAAAATGAAAATTGCAAGCAAATAATTAAAAAGATTTTAAAAAAATTTCCAGCACGTGAATATTGTTTGCCACATCAATGCATATGTTATCTGTTGTCAATATATCAGGATTTAATTACATGTATATTATCAACTAATACCTTTACATTTTTAGTTTATATATGATGTAAAATTAGATTAAAAAAAATAAGCTTTAAATATATATATATATATATATATGACTTTCTAAGTTTTTTTAAATACTAAATAGATTTTCATTTACCAAAAAGTAAATGTATTAAAAAAAATAGGGAATGTTTCTTACATAAATGTATATGGTGTGAAAAAGGCAAGCATTATATATGTATTTGGAAATACTATGATGAAATGAAAGATTGATTTGTATTTGGAAAGTAAAATTGGAATAATAGAAATAGATGATGAGTGATGGGGTTAAGGTGTTGTAAAATCTGATAGAAAGAGTGTAGAGAAAATGGTTCCCCATAGGGCAAAAGCAAAATCCAGAGCAGCTAAACAAGAAATGTACATGAAATGTCCAGAAGCAGGCAACGAAAGCAATAGAACCTTAATCCTGACCCACCCACTTTCTATCCTCCAAATCAATGATACAACCATTCATGCCATTTTAACCCTTAAACACACTTCTTTCCCATCTCCTTTCTCACCATCACTTCACACACACCTTCCTTCTATCATGTGAAACATATATGGACCCTCCCAATTCTACCTTTACGTTGGGGAACTAGACCAAAACTCATATGTTAACAAAAACGATATATATGTATACTATATTTATTCATAAAGAATTCTAAGAACAGATTAGATGGTAGTCTATTATATCAATGAAAAGATTCTCTATGAATAAATCCTAAATTAACCAACTTATCAGCATGCACATTTTCTTCACGAAAAATATGAGTAATCCTAAACCTGATTTTCCCACATTAATTAAGACAAGTATTTCATCGATTACGAAACATCCAAGGAACATTGGTCCTAACAATAAACGTGGCACAAACCAAAGCAGAATCAAATTCTAACCAGACATTATTTTGAACTTTCTTCATAGCATGTATAATCCCATAAGTCTGAACTTAAAAAAAACACAGAGAAAACTCCAATAAATATATTAGTTTAAAAGTAAACATATTTATAATTAAGAGTTTCAAGTCACAGTTACATCTTAGCTAGAGTTATATGAGAATTTTGGTAATTGTAACTTATTTATTACGAAATATTGGTATCAATACATTTTTTTGTTGCTGATAAAAAGGATAAAGGTACTTAAATTTCTTTTTACAAGTAAAAATTTTAATATAAAGAAGAGTGCTTAAAAATCTTATTCCTTATCTCTTCTTGGCTCTTTCTCTTTTTTTCTCCTTCTCTTTATCTGCTGACCACAAAAACTTGAAAAAAAGAAAAGAAAAAGCAAATAGTGAGGAAAGGTCATATCTCGAGTTTGGATATATATATATATATAGAGAGAGAGAGAGAGGTAATTACTAGTAATTCCGAAACTTGCCATTTATAATTTAAACAAAAAATTTAATTTGGAATTTAGTTATAGTAAAATTCTAAATAATATAAAATAGTATTTTTTTATAAGTAACCCAGTTGTGTATTTTTTATAGTTATTCACTATTTAATACTTTGTCAAAGTGTTGAAGTATAGTGCGAAATTGGTTTTTTAAAGACGGGAAGGAATTATCATTAGAAAAGTATTCTTCTTTTAAAAATCAATTATTAAATAATTGTTTTAATGAAGAAAACAGTTTTGTACATTATAAGAAACATTTTAAGTCAGTCATAAAATAACATTTAGTGTATTCATATTGAATTGGTTAATTTTATCAGTAAATTCTTTTCGCATGAAGTTATTTCTCTTAAACTTTTCTTACACGTCTCAAACTCTTTTATTTAAAGGGATTCATAACTTAAAAACTCAAAAATCTGAAACACTTCTCCACTATTCTCAGACCAGGAAAAAGCATGAAGGTTGGTAGGAGAAAGATGTGGTGACCATGATGATTTTGAGAAGGAAAACGATGATTTATTTCTGACAATTTGAGGACACTAAATGAAATATTATGGTTACTTAGAGTCATGTTGGTAATATAAAAGATCCTTAGTTAAAACCTAGTTATTTAATATCAATTGTCTTATGGTATAAATTATGTGGGCAAAGTAACATTGTGATGTTTAGGTTGTTACTTATGCTAAATGTTTTATTTTTACTATTAATTATATAATTTTGGTATAGTGGTAAATATTTAATCCAAATATTGGTATAAGAGTCAAGGTCATTAATTTGATTTTTAGTGAAACAATGTTTCATCATGGAGTCCAAGTGAATCAAGTGAAAATCAAATCATGAAATTTTGACTACTACATCCTAAAACTAGAAAGAGTAGTGCATTATTACAAAATAAGATATCAATGACACCAATTAACCATATTTAAAAGAGAATCGTCGTTAAAAACATGCAGTGACGATTTTATAATAATGTCAAAAATTTTAACGACAGTTGATATTTGAACCATTGTTAAAATTATTCTGAGAAACAAACAACAATAATCATGAAATAATGTCATTAAAAAATCATATAAGTGGAAACGGCGATGGTTATGGAAGAACCGTTGTTGAAAGTATGTTAAAATTTCTCCCAAAGTTTTCCTCCTCCTTTTTCTTTGCTTCCCCTCCAACTCTTCGTTTTTCCTCCAAAACTTGCACCTCTGCATTTTCCAACAATAGATTTGGCTCTCCTTGTCGTTAATTCCTACCTTATAACGACAACTCCATTTACAACCGTCGTTAAAACAATTTTATCAATGACGGTGTGTCCATTGTAAAAAACAACTATTTTTTAATGACACCTCGTTCAATGATGGTTATAGAATCGTCTTCATATGTCATTTTCAAGTGTCATTAAAATTATTTTCTACAGTAATGGTTTCATAACTATTAGCTATAGTTTTAGTCTAATTATAAATGTTCAGTCTAACAATTTATATATTTCCTATAGGAAAAAAATTGTAGGTAATTATCGATAGTCAATTGTCATATGCAAAGTTTCTCATGATCACATTATCAAACAAATGAAGAATTTATCTATGAAGATCACACAATAATGACTATATTTTTTAAGATCTATATAAAGGTCAAGCTACTAGCTAATTTTTATGAATAAAATACAAAGCATATACAATGTTTATAGCTCTTTTGTCCTAATTGTAATATCCAAGAAAGGATTTGATCATAACTTAAATAACAACGAATGTGAATAAATAAACTTACATGCACAAACATTTGCATAACATAATATTGGTTATACATTGATCTTTCCAAATTAACAATACAAAACCAAACTAAAAGACTGGGTGAGATTAACTCAGTGAGTGGTAACATAACATACAATAATTAAGCTTATCGTTAAACATTTCATAAGTTGGCATTTCAAAAATAATAAAATAAATCATATCTAAAATATAACTATGTAATTTAATATAATGTAAGAAATAGTGAAGTTTGTTTGTCTCTAAAAACATATCTTAAACTTCTTTTTTCTATCCTATTAGAAAAAAGTTGAGTTCAAACATTCTAAGAGATCTCTCTCTCCTTTGTGCTATGAATTCTCAATATTGATATCTTAAACTTTAATAGTAGTCATTTTCTTACGGTTAAATCAAAGCATGTAATCAAAGTCTTAATCACAAATTATTTGTAAGATAAAATGAAAACCTTTTTAGTAACAATGAAACTATATATTTTTGTTTTAATTACAACAAGTTTTGTTTAAAACGAATATATTTTACAACGTTTACATTAAAACATAAAAAAGAAAACAAAAGACTCAGAAGCCCCAACATATTCAAGATTTCTTTATCAAGCTTCTAATAAACACACATCAAGGAATGTAATGTTAAAACGTAACTAACAAAGTTGATTGAAGAAAATCATATCATAACAGTGGGATAAAGCAACGAACATCTTCAGAGTCCTATATAAAGGATTCAAGATGAAGATGAAGTAAAAAGATAGATACATACAAATGTTAGCCAACTTTCTAGTATTCATAAGCTTTTAAGTGTTCTTTGTGGGTGGGCAAAACCTTGTAATATTTCACTATGTGAAGCAATCCAGTAAATTTAAATTATCCTCTAGTTTTTTGTTACTTGTTTCGAGATCTTAGTCTTACGGAGAGATTAAGATGTGATAAGCAAGAGTTGTTTCTTTTTTAGAATTTATTGTTACTTGTTTTTAGAGGTCTTAGTCTCATGAGGAGATTAAGACATGATAACCAAAAGTACTTTGCATACTCATTGTATTGATTAAAGGAACCTCTTAAGAAGCAATCTTAAGGGAGAATTGCATGTAATTAGTGAACCTGGGTGAACCAATATAAAACTTTTGTGTGTTGTTGGTTTTGTTTGCGAAAAAAAGTATTGGGCTCTATTACCCCCTTCCCCCATTTTAGAACTAGTTGTTCCAACATAAGGATCTTGAAAAGCTTACCGTAGAAGAACTTATTGCCATCTTAAAATTTCATGATAAAATGATTCAATGTGATGTCCAAAAGAGCAAATGCAGTTCCCTAACCCTCAATGCCTATAAGGAAAAGGAAACTACATAGTCCAAGGCCCTAAAATTAGTGGGTGAATTATCAAATGTTGAAAATTCATATACCTTGCCAACATAACTTTTCAAAAGTCGAAGCATACAACAAAGCATAAGTTGTTACCCTTAAACAAAGTTATTAAATCTTTTGGATAGGGCACACTGAGCATATCTTTCTAACTAACTAGACAAAGAAGATTTTTGATAATTTATGTCTATCCTCGACACTAAGAAGATACTTAACCCTCAACTTTTATCGACTCTTTGCTAATATAGTGGAAATCGAAGTGTAAGATCTGGTTAAAAAAAATCAAGCTCTTTTTGGTGTTTTGGAACGATTTATGACAACAATTTAAAAATAATTGTTGATAGAACCATCATTGAAATTCGATGACAACTAAAACCACCATCATATGTATCACCTATAACAACACTTTTGTGAAAAATTGTCATTGTATATACAACAAGAATGACAGTTAACATCAACAACCATCGTCAGAGGTGGGCATATAATGACAATTCTCATTAAAAACGTTTGTTTTAGTTATATGATGTTTGCCTCAACTAAACAACCATGACATTTGTTGCAAACCAACGTAAATAAATGTTATGATATGAAAGAGTAAATTAAAAATTATATAACTCAATGAAAAACAATATAATAAAACGAAGTATATAAACAAATTAAAAATTAAGAGCAAGATATGAACCTACCTAGATTTTGAGGTAGAGTTGGTGGCAGAGACAACCATAATGTTAAAGTGGAGTAAGGAGCAGTCCTTAATGGGGTTAGAGAGAAGCGTTGTGATAACAATAGGAGCGTGAGAACCAATGACTGAACTTCCAAATCAGATGCAAAAGTAGCGACAACGACAACACTAAGCACAAACTATTGGCGACAACAACAATGGGCGTGAATGTCATTAAGAACAAGTAGTGGAGCAAAGATGAACAAACATGTAAGGAAGGAGAAGAATAACAAGGAAAAGGAAGAATTAATAGCTCAAGAAAGAAACACGTTCAAAAATCACTTTATAAAGAAACAATGATATTTTTTTTAACTGACGTCATATCCACTTTACGATGATGGTTTCCTCTAAAACTGTTGTAGAGTGAATATGATGAAAATTCATAACCAATCATCATCAAATAATTGAAGAAAATTTCAAAAATGCGACTCTTATTCATTGATGATGGTTATAAGGGAACCATTATCGTTCGCAATCATCAATTTGTTATTTTGCACTAGTGAGGGGATGAGGTATTTTCCCCCACCTAATCCTCTTTCAAAGAGAATGAGTCAGTGTGAATCTTTGAAAACAGTTAATATTAAATTTTGATAACTTCCTTACTTACAAGAGGGTTACGTCCGTGAAAGGAATCAAAACGTAAAAAAATGAAAATGACACGATAAGAGAAAGCATACCTAAAGAAAATGAGTAAAAGCTACAAGAGATTATGAATGAAAAAGAAGGAATATGCCAATATGTTATTGAAAAACTTGTCAAAATGTTCTTGAAACCCAAAAAAAATGTAAATTTAGAGAATGGCGACAAAGGAGTTTTGAAAAAAGGCAAGGGTTTGAACGTTTCATGTGAAAGGATGTTGCCTTTCAAAATGTCACCTCCTATAAGACAACAAGTCATGAGAAACAAGGTGATTATCACCTATACGATATGACATTAAATCCCAAATTAACCAACATTAAAAAAACACTCACAAAATAATTAGTCATAAATACGAGCATCAAAAGATAAAGTCATAATTGCTCATAAAAATATATTATAGTAAAAGTTCGACATCATTAAAATTGTTGTAAAAGTTATACATCTAAAAGTAGTCATATATATTCAACCTTTATTGAATCAATTGTAAGAAGTCGACATATTAAACTCATGCATCCTTGAAATGAAGAATTAATCATTCGCGTACTTATTTAACGTAGTCTTTTGAATTATAAATCGGGAGACTTATATACCTAATTGTCTCATGAAGTCTGAAATTAACTTATGTGTTGACTTTTATGGATATCAAAATTGAATATTGTTAGCTACTTATTGACCCAAATGGTCGAGTACCAAATTAAAAACTGAAGGTCATTATTTAAGAACTTATTCATAACCAATTGTACACTATATTCTTAGTCATATTATCAGACGTGCAAAAGCCTATAAAATACATAATACATACCAATATGAGAATTATTACTTACTCAAACTTAATCAATAGTAAGTTATTTCCTATATTCTTTTATTTAAAGTTTTTACAATTTAACCATTGAAGAACCTTTTATAGATACAAATCTCTTTCAACGTCACCGATAGGTTGGAATTCTCTAAGTCCTCAAGAAATTCACAAAGCTTAGAGAAGAAAAATTCACCTCCCCTCCACTACTAGAAAATCATTGAATTGAAATTAATTTTAGAGATAAAAAATAATTAGTTGCTATTTTGACTAAATTAGATACTATTTTAGAGACTAAAAAAATTATTGGTTTCTAAATTAGTTTCTATTATTGATAAATAGTTTCTAAATTGGTATCTAATTAGCTAACAAGGTTTTAATGATCAATTATTTAGATTCTAAATTTGGTAACAAAAGTCTTAATAATTTATTAAATATCAATTTAAAAACTATTTATTAATAATAAAAACTAATTTAGAAATCAATAACCTTTTTAGTCTCTAAAATAATAATTTGGTCACTCTAACATTAATTTCTATTAAATGATTTTATTCAAATACTCGCCTTAAAAATATCACTATCATTTCCTTCCTATAACAATAGTACCCAACTAATACTCTCATAAATGCATGCAACAGAATTTATTGTTTGCCTTCCCTTTTGCAGTGGTCACGTGTTTAAGGTTAATTGAACTTGTCTATTTGTGTGTTCTTTCTTGGTGGTTATCCAGTTATATAGGGATTGCGTTCTTATCCATGCTTCATTGCCAGCATAATTTAGCAGAAGTTGGACATTCCTTGTTTTGAAGTCCATGGTTTTTGCAGTGCCATTTATTGCCTTAATGTTTCACGTGTACCAAATAGTACATGTGACGTAGTTGCTATGACAATTCATATGAATTTTCCTTGTACGAGAATTGCATCATCTTGTGTTCTATCTTTGATTCGCTCATTTCTCTTTGGCTCTGTGTGTCCCCCGTGCGGTTTGTTTTAATATATGTGACATATTCTGCATGGTTTGTTAGGTATAAGGTCAATTCTTCACAGCTTCAAAATTTGGTATTGATGTTACAACTGCTACTGCATTCTTCCTCAAAATGTTTATTATATAGCAATTTACACACTCAACAATAAAGAATAAATTTTATGATCATTAACTACTATTTCCCTTTGTATATGTATATGATGATTTTCAAGAATTGAGGTTAATCAAGTTCTAGATAGACTTTTTCATAAGGAGTTCTATTTTTAAGAGAAAAAATAGGCTTAAATTTCCTATTTCATATATATAATTTTGATTTGTATAAAATTTTAATTGGATTCAGTTGTTCAACATTTCACAATTTAAGCAATTTTTGTCCTATGTTCATATGTCATCTAATTCATTATAAGAAAAACTACATGTTTATAAGTAAAAATAGTGTTAATTATTCATTTATTTAAGCTATTAATAATAGACTTGACGATTAAATATACAATTAAAATTTTATAGAGACCATTGGATATCACAAAACTACATGAACCTAAAGTGGATTTAAACATAAGCAAATTATAACTTGTTTTCTACATTAAAATCGACTAGTATATTTAAATTTTATAAACCTAATTTTCCCAAAATTTGTGGTATATATAAGTTAATTTTAATTTGTATGAAAATTTAATTTATTTTACTTCTTTTTTCTTCAACTACAATTTTTTATATTTAGATAATGTAATTTAGATGTATTGTAAAATGTAGTAAAAAAATAAATTTTATTAAGATTTTGAGACATAAAAATTTCTTACATTATTAAGATTCGAAATTCGAAATCTGTACCCAACTTTAGCATGATTAGAAATGAAACTTTGTTTCAATAATTCTTTTTCATAATATATAGTTACATTCATATTATTTTTAATCTAACAAATACTGAAATGAGAAAAATTTAGAACAAAGTTAAATGAAAAGAGAAATTAATCTATAAAGCATCCTCTTCATGATTGTTAACTTCCACCATCCAAGGGTGTTAATGAAAGAAGTGGTGGTGAGGCTAATAATTATATTAAAGTAGAAAAGATAAAAGTGGAACGTTTTAAGAGTAGTGTATTCCTTCATGTATGCTACCAAGGAGTAAGGTTTAAGTAGATACAGGCAGAAAACCAATAGTTGGGTTTGGGCTTTTGCTTCCTACACCCACACCATTACTAATTGCATCTCCACTGGAAAAACGTTAATATACCCTCTCTCACTACCACTACTCCGGTCATTTGTTGCACTATCATCATTGTAGAAGTGTGAATTAACAATTCAAAAGTATTAGACAACACACAAACACAAGTCTTCTACACAGATTTAGAAGCATAGAAACACCTTGTTCAATAATGATGTGGTTATACTTGATAAACCCAAGAGTAATGTGTTTTGCAATCTTTAAAAAATTCAAAGTTGTATTTGAGAAGCAAAGTGAGAAGGTTTAAAGATACTCTGAATAGATAGAGGTGGATAATATACATTCCATGAATTTAAGTCCTATTATGTATAATATGGTATTGAACAAATCAATGGCTTTGCAAAAAAGAAGGAATAAGTAGTTATTGACATGTTAAGAAGTATGATAAAGCAAAAGAAGTTGCTACACTCATTGATAAAGCCCTTCTCCCATCCTTCTAACGAAACTCCAAGGAGAGATTGAAAAATTTTAAACTCACCAAGTTTCTTAAAGAAACTTAATTTGGATTTTTTTTCAAAAAAATATTCCTTACAAAAGAAAATAAGAGAAGATACTCATTTAATGACTTTCAAAGAACAAGATAATACTTTAAAGTTATTCAAATCTCATTCAATTCAAAAGCGGTTTGTATATAGGGGCAAAGGGTTCTATGGTTGAGCTCCCCTTGCAAGCTTAGCCAAAAGTGGTGTCACACGTGAGCCAATAGCTAGCGCCCAAATTATGCTCAAAATTGCTAGTTCTATTTCATGTGGGACTTCTTGCTCCACGCTCTTTTTTCATGTTCTTCATCAACTTCCTGATGCTTTCTAATAGAATTTTTTGAAGGCAGTTTCTTCCTGCACCCCTACATTTTTCTTCCTGCACCCCCATAATGTTATGCAAAGACTAACTTGTCCTAATTATTTTTTAAAAACCCTAAAATGCACTTTAACTGTATTTATTTTTTTGCATTATGGATTATGGAATCCGGAAAAATTTCGGATTGGCACTTCCAATAAAATTTCGGATCCACCAATCCGTAATTCAAAATATGCATTTCACATTCAAAAATCCATCAATAAAAAAAAAGCATTCTGGATCCACCAATCCGTAACAGAAATATGAATTCCGAATTCACGAATCCATAACAGAATTAGCCTTCCGGATTCAGCAATCTGGAAATCAATAATTTATGCAAAAATTGCTTTCAGAACACCCCCTCATCCGGAAAAAAAAAATATTCAGTTCCGGATTGATGAATCCGTAGCACACTCCCAGATTCTTATTTCTGGTAACTACGGTGTCCTTTTTCAAATAAAAGATTAAGGTCAATTTAGAGATTTAGAAAATTGTGAGGGTGCAGGAAGAAAAATGTAGGGGTGCAGGAAGAAGAAGCCTTTTTTGAATCATTTGTAGGCCCAATTAAGGCCTGAAGGTTGCCCACTTATGTCTCTAAAAAATGTTACAATTATAAGGAAATATGCACATAAGAACAATATTTATAAGACTAAGAACAAAGAAGAAATTCCTAGTATTCTATTCTCCAAAATACTAGAGTCTTCTTCTTTGAAGCTTCATCTTCTTCTATGGGCATTGTGGCTGAATGGTTTCCAACTCTCATTTTGGGGGAAATCAATTTCTATTGCAGTTTATGTGTTGAACAAGTGCCCTCACAAAGAAGTTCAAGGATAAAGTTCGAGAAGATGTTTGGTTTGACAAAAAACCCAACAGTAAACCATCTAAATTTTTGGTTCATTATGTTTTAAACAAGGTCAAAATGTTAAAAGAAGAAACTGTAAGATAAGAGTGAAGTTATGATCCTAGTAAGATATCATTCTACAGGAGCCTATAGACTTTATGATCCAGCAACTAGAAAAATATTTATTAGTAGAGATGTGGTTGTAAATGAAGCATAATCTTGGAACTAGACAACTCATAACAACAGTCTCAAAACCAACTTAGTGAACTTAAATTTTTAGAAGCTCATATTCAGTCACATAGATGCCTAGGTAGAGAAAATTATCAAGAACACTTGTAGATTTTGAAATATTTCCTAACAATGCAATAACAAATGAAGGATATTTGCTGCATTTTTCTTTGTTGGCAGAGGTTAAACCTATTGATTATGTTGATTAATGAACTAAAAAATGTGGAGATCTGCAATGATAAAAGAACTACAAGCCATAGAAAAAAAACCTGGATTTTAACTAAAATGCCCTTTAACAAAATATTAACAGATGTTAAATGGGTACTTAAGTTGAATCTTAGTCCTAATGGATCAATTGTTAAACGTAAGGCAAGATTGGTGGGTAAGGTATTCTTACAGAAACAAGGTCTTGGTTATTCAAAATTATTTGCTCCAGTTGCTAGAAATGAGATAAAAGACTAATTATGGCATTAACAAGTGGAAAAGGGTGATCCTTATTTTAGTTACATGTGTGAAGTCAACTTTCCTAAATGGCCCAGTTGAGAAAGATGTATATGTTACATAATCACCTAAATTTAAAATTAAAGGTAGTGAAAACAAAGTATATAAATTGAAAAAAAAAAAACTTTGTATGGCTTGAAACGACCCTTAAAACCTAGAATAAGATTGTAATTTATTTTGTATTGAAGCATCATTTTCATAAATGTCAATTGAACATGATGTCTATGTAAAACTCCCAAATTATGTGAATTTGCTACGAATGTACATTTGTGTATATGGTCAACTAATCACGAGAAGTGATCTTATTGAGAAAGAACATTTTAAAACTTTATTCACGTCTGAATTTGAAATGAAAAAATTAGGAAAGTTGAAATATTTCTCAGAAATGGAGTTTGTAGAAAATTGCAAAGGAATTGTGTTTCATTAACAAAAATATGCTGAGATATCGAGAAAATTTAATATGGAAGATTGCAATGGACAAGTCCAACAAAGATGAATATAAAAAAGTAAAGAATTGAATGGAAAAAAAGAGGTTGTGGACATTACTTTGTAAAAAAAATGGTATAGTATGTCTGATATTTGCCTTGTAATTGGATTGATCAGCAAATTTGTGAATAATAAAAAAAGGTACATTTACTTGTTGCTAATAGAGTTTTGAGGTATATTAAAGGAACAACAACATTTAGAGTATTATTTCAAAATAAAAATCTAACTACAAGTTTATTTGTTGAGTTATTTATTTAAATTGGTGTGAGAATAATAATGATAAAAAGCGTCAGTCCGTATTTATTCAAATTCTAAGATGTATCAATCTCTTATGATCTGTTTGGGGTCTACTATTCCTCCAGACGAAAGTGAGGGTGCACCTCTATTTGGATCAACAAATAAAGGAGGGTGGGGTAGCAAGGGAGTGGGTCGATGGGAACTCGAAGTCTCTTCTCATAGTTGTAGAGAAATAAGAGAGAGAAGAGAGAAAGCCACATAGAAACGCACATGCAATGACCTATGTGCCCTCGCTTTTGTTTATGATATTTTCTATGAAGTGTCTTTGTATCTATTTTTTTTTTAACTATCCTAATAAAACATACAAAAAATAAAACTAAAATTATAAAAAGATTAATTATAAAAATATAAAATATATTTATAAAAAAATATATTAATAAAATAAATATTTAAATTTTAAAATAATAATGATATTTAATATCAGTTAAAATAAATTTTTAAATGTGTAAAATAATAATAGAATTAATCAAATGTGTACAATAAAATAAATTACATCCTCCCCACCGTTCAAAAGAAAACCTAAGAAAAAGAAAACATAAAAGTAAGTTTAGCCCATTTGTTTATCCCCAAACCTCTTTTAATCTTACTCGTACGTATTATTAATTTGTTAAAGCTTAAACATAATTATTACTTATAAATTAATATTAACCACCTAATAGATCAAAAATACTAAAAAAATAAACCTATTTTTTTCAAAAACCAATTTAATAAAGAAAGATTTGTACTTATTTATATATTATAAATTGATTTTATATTATTTTTAGTTAAGGTACGATCTTCAATACATCTTTCTCGAATCGAGATATCTATATTTCATGCATGTGATCACTATTAAAAAATAAAAAAATCTAACTATTTTTAGGATTTGTAAAATAATAATTACTCTCACTTTTATTTATTTATTATATATATATATATTATAGGAAGGTTTTGGTTCTTTGATTTAATTGGAGAGTGGTTGTGGGAAAGGGGATGAAAGTAAAGGTGGAGAGACAAGAGAGTAATATATTGAGGCATATGCCAATGCAATGGTTGTAAGTTGAGATTTGTGAGCATTGGCTTGGTTTGGTGCCTACCTTGATGAAACATATCACAACTTCATCTCAACTTTAATGTCCCCTCAACTAACAAGAATAAATAGCTAAATAAGAAAAGAAACAAAGCACCTACACCCAACAACATAAAACTACACGTATATAAACCTTTTTTTCTTATTTCAAGCTAATATTTCCCACTTTATTTCATCTTCTTCATAAAAATACAAATATCTTTATTTATTTCTAAGACTTTTTTATTAAAAATATTTTTTAATACGTCCACATTATAACATTAAATGGAGAGGGTATAAAATTTAATTCATATGCATTGTTACAAAAAAAACTACACAGATATTAATCAAAATTCACTCGTAATACAATAAAATCATGAAATAGAAACCAATTTTAGAAACAAAAAATAATTAGTTGTTATACTGAATAAATTAGAAATCATTTTAAAAATTAAAAAAAAAACTGATTTTTAAATTAGTTTTTATTATTGTTAGATAGTTTTTAAATTGGCATCTAATTAGCGACCAAGGTTTTTGCTACCAAATTTAGAATCTAAATAATTAGTAGTTAAAACATTGGTAACTAATTAGATACTAATTTAGAAACTATTTAACAATAATAGAAACTAATTTAGAAACCAACATTTTTTTTACCCTCTAAAATGGTCCCTAATTTAGTCACTATAACAACTAATTATTTTTTGTCTCTAAATTGGTTTCTATCTCATGATTTTCGTAGTGTCGGTTTCCTCATTAATTATATAAATGCATATATTTGTGATATTTATTTATTTATTTGAAGTAGCAATATGTATAAATTAAATTAAATTGAAGAATATATACTGCTAGTGCTTAGGTTTAATATGATACGATTTGAGTTTATTCCAATTTGACTTTGTTATTAAAAGATGTTTCCGATGTTAATGACAGTGTCAATACTTGTTGAATGCACGATGAACAATTTTCACACTTTAAAGGGAAAAAATAGTTGAGAATGAATGAAAAGGGTCTCAAATAAAATTCCTTCTCGAGATTCTTACATATTTCATGTTTCAAATTCATAAAAAGGAGAAAAAAAAATGGAATTTGCAACCCATGTGGCTGTACGAGGATGGAATAAGTTCCTTTGTAGAAGTTGTACGTTTACCAAGAAATTAACACCATGATTTCAAAATCAATAATTATTCATGGTACATATACAATTTTATTAATAATCAATTACTAAAAAATTATTTTATATAATATTAATTATTTAACCATCCATGTAGAATAAAAAAAATTAAAAACTTATAGTATTTTTCAAAAAAAAATTGCAAAATCTATTATTTTACATTGAATACTAATACAATATATATATATATATATATATATATAAATAAATAAATAAAGGAAGTTCTTCTCTTTAACTGTTTGTTTTGTTTTATCTTGTATATTTCAGTCATTTCATTATTTTTTTAAGTATTTAACAAATAAGTAATTATTTTTATAATTAATTGAAAACTGTTTTTCTTTTTTGTTTTAAAAACTAATATTCTATCATTTTGTAAAAAAAATTACGACGAGCAGGTTTTTTTCCCGTATCTTCATCTCTTTTAAAAAATTATAGTTGTTATTTCTTCTTATCATTTGATTTCTTATTCTTTCTTTGCAAAAAAAATATGAATGAATGGCAGCAACGGTTTCTTCACCGATGACTCAATTTGTGACTGTGATCTCCGTCAACAACATTTGGCGGATGACCATCTTCAAATGCCTCGCGTGGGCGATCTAGATGGAGATGTGAATGAGGAGCAAAACAACTTATTCTTCTTCACTCCAATTACATCCTTCTTCATGGATCACCTATTCTTCTCATCACAAATGTGGTATCGAAACTTTTCCAAATTCACCAATAGAATTTTGAGTCTATGATTTCTCGCACGAGACAGGAAAGATTGGGTCTTCATAACTTGGATTTGCAATGGTAACATGTTGTTTGTTCAGCCTTTCGCAACCAAACCTTTAAAGTCATTGCTGAGGAGCGGTGTTCACACTCCCTTCTTTATAGGTTCGCTTTTTATTCATTTTTGTCAAATTGATCATTCTTTCATTTATTTGTTCATTAAATTAAGAATTATTAATAAATATAAAATATAAAATATTTGTTCTATTAAATTAAGAATTATTAATAAATATAAAATATAAAATATTTTTTTTATTGTTGTAGTAATATTATAAATTTGGAAATATTAATGATAAAAGTAAAAAATGTAAACACACAGACACATTGTGTTTCTGCTAGTATGTAGAAAGGTAATTAAAACTTTATAAGCAGTGACTTTTTTTTATTTTTTCTCATTGTCATCCTACCACTATAATTACTTTCTTACTTATTAAATTAACTATTAAATTAGTTTTTAAATATTAGGGTTGGCAAAAAGGTTTTTAACGTTAGTTAAGTTAAATATAATGTCATCCAAAAATTTAATTTAAAAAATTAAAAACTGTAAAATTATTTTTTTCTTTTAACTAAAAAATATTTGTGTTAAGTCGCTTAATAATGCGACACAAGAGGTTTCTTTTCAAAAAAAAGTTAAAATAAAAACATAATTTTTAAATTAAATAACTTTTAAAATAGACAAATTTCAGCATGTGCGAAGTCTACGCTAAATGAAACAAATTTTAAAATAAAAATAAGTTTAATTATCTTTGTCATTTTTATATTTAAGACAATATTTAATATATTACAGTGATTTTTAAAAAAATTAATTTTGTTTCAAATTTTTTTAAAAGTATGCAATTGTTTCCTTCTGTTTAATTTTCATTAGCAACGTTAACGAAGATAATGTGACATATAACGTGGCAGAATTATTCATAGTTGGAATTCATGTATTGATGTGTACTCCAACCTAAGAAAATATTGTTAATCAAAATAACAATTTATAATTAATATTATATTTATTTTTAAATTTTGAACAAAGACTCATAAACAGTTGACGGAATATATGGCTAAGACATTGAGATTTGCAGTTGTGGATGAGGAAGAGAGTAGCTACAGGAACAATGCCAAAGAAATGGGAAAGTTTTTCAGTTCCACCAAAATGGGTCTTCAATTACATCACACAGTCTACATATGCACATGCACAATTATTGTCACATCATAAAGTTGTTAATAGAAATTTAACATAATAGATCAAAATTAAATAATTTTTTTAAAAATCATAAAATATATTAGTATTAATCAAGTTAATGATAAATTAAATAAATTTTAAAATAAAATAAAAAACATTAGTGTAAATCAAGTTTTTAAAATAAAATAAAAATAATTTAGGACCTAAGGCTAAATTAAATAAATTTAAATAAAAATATTAATGTGGATCAAATTGACGCTAAATTAAATAAATTTAAATAAGAATATTAGTGTGGATCAAATTCACGCTAAATTAAATAAATTTAAATAAAAATATTAGTGTGAGTTAAACTGACGCTAAATTAAATCATTTTTAAAATAAAATTCATTAGCGTAGATAAGTCAGTACAAAATTAAATAATTTTTAAAACAATAAACACTAGAATGGGCAAACTAACACTAAATTAAATAACATTTAAAATAAAAATATTAATATGGACCAAGGCGACACTAAGTTAAATAAATTTTAAAATAAAAAAATATTAATGTAGGTCAAATCAACACTAAATTAAATATATTTCAAAATAAAAAATCAAAAGTGAGGATCAAACCCATGGTAAATTAAATAAATAAAAAAAAAAACATTAACGTCAGCCAAGGTGACGCCAAATTAAATAAAACTCATTAGTGTGGATCAAGCCGACACAAAATTAAATCAGATTCTAGATGAATCTGATCGTTTCAATCTTAAATCGGCTAGGACTTTTTTCTTGGAACCAGAAGTTCCTTGTGTTGGGGTAAATTCATTTGGTCTTCATATATTTCGCCTTCCAAAATTCTAGTACTTTGGAAAAAATTTCATGGACGACTTTGTACAGATCAGCATATTCAAAATAAAGGTTTGCATATATGTTTTATGTGTACGCTTTATGAAAAGAACGAGAAATCTCTATTTTTTTAATGTTCTAAAACTTTGCATATTTGGATTCGACAGATTTTTCTTACTTCTCCTTTCTCTAATAAGGATGATATTCTTTCTTTTATTAAGAGTGATGGTAGTCCTTTGATTAAATTGATTAAGCTTGTTGTGATAACTTTTTCTATTTGAATGATATGGCATATGAGGAATTATGCTAGATTTCAGGATAAGATTGATGTTTCTAGGGCTATTTCAGTAATTAAAGATTTAACTTGTCTAGTGTAAAATTTGTCTAAAACTTCAATGTATAATGATATGTTGGATTTCAACATGATTAAGTTTTTTGGTATTGCTTGTACTGGTAAAGCTCTTCGTCCTCTACCTGTTATATGGGAGGATGAGAGTTTCCTTCACCAGGTTGGGTTAAAATTAACATTGTTGGGGCTGCTAGGGATATCCTGGTCTTGCTACTTGTGGAGGTATTTTTCGTGGAAGTATGGAGGAGTTTATTGGTGCTTTCTCTACGTTTCTTGAAGTTCAGACTGTTATGGCGGTTGAGTTTTATAGAGTTATATATGTTATGAAGGAAACTCAAAAGATGAGGCTTACTAATGTATGGTTTGAATGTGATTATGTTTTGGTTTATGCTCCATTTATTGCTATGACTAATGTTTCGTGAATGCTTCGTAATCGATGAAATACTTGTTTTAACTACTGTGGAAAAATCAGGTTTAGGGTTACTGTATTTTTTTATAAGGGAATGTGTGTGCTGATAAGTTAGCTAATTTAGGATTTATTGATAAAGAATCATTGCATTGATATAATAGGCTTCCATGTAGTTTGTTCTTAGAATTATGTATGAATAACTATAGTCTATCTATGTATTGTTTTAGTAAGGGTTTTGGTCTAGTCTCCCATATTTTTTTTTTAATAATACTTTTTCATGTGATGACAAATGATTATTGTTACTTGAGGTGTAACCTAAAATGTCAAGTTGCATAATAATATCTAACATGAAAACCTTTATAAAAAAGAAGAAGAAGATAATATAATTAAATTTATATAATAAATATTTACATTTTTATATCAAATCATGTAAATTGCAACATGGTCTATTCTTTTGTCATGATCTATTCGTGATTTTTTACATGTTTTGTAAATTTGATTTGTTATCATTCTTACATTGAGGTGTAACCTAAAATGTCAAGTTGCATAATAATATCTAACATGAAAACCTTTATAAAAAAAAAAGAAGATAATATAATTAAATTTATATAATAAATATTTACATTTTTATATCAAATCATGTAAATTGCAACATGGTCTATTCTTTTGTCATGATCTATTCGTGATTTTTTACATGTTTTGTAAATTTGATTTGTTATCATTCTTACATACTTTTTATTGCTTCCGACTATTTTCATTTTTGATTAATTGCATGACTGATAATATTCTTTGCAACTAAAGTTGTGATTTTAGACACACGAAAATTGTAATTCAGTTTTTATTTATTTATACAATTTAAATATTTTTCACTTAAAAAAATTATTAAATAAAAACTAATTTTAGAAACAAAAATTTAATTAGTTACTATATTGACCAAATTAAATATTACTTTATAGATTAAAAATTTATTGATATCTAAAATAGTTTTTACTATTAATAAAAAATATAAATTATTTTTTAAATTAACATCTCATTAACTAATTAATATCTAACTAGCTATCAATGTTTTAGTTACTAATTTTATAATTGAAAGTTGTTGGTAGCTAAAACATGATAAGATACAAATTTATAAATTTTTATTAATGATAGAAATTATTTTAGATATAAATAAATTATTTTATCTATAAAATAGTATCTAACTTAGTGATTATTTATCTATAAAAAAAATTATTAATTATTTTTTGCTTTTAGTGTTCTAAATTTATATAATATAGCTTTATTATATATTTATGTTGGTTTTTGTTATGATTCTTTCAAATTAAAACTTTATCTTACCTAGGTATAGACTTTTTATTTTACATGGTGTGAACACTCCAAAATCAAACAATTCATAAAAAAAAATATTTTCTACATCATTATTAGAATGTTCATTTTGTATATTAATTACGTTCATAACTAAAGAAAAATTTATAAATCATATTCAATATGTTTGATATTAATTTATGTAAAATGTACATATATTCTAGATTGAGTATATATATACAAGTAACCAATGTAGAAAAGTGTATATTTAATGAATTAAATCCGTTAACATTCAATTTTCATTATAGATTTAATATAAAATCTTTATTATCACCTGTATAGAATATCATTTTACGCTGATCAAAAAATATAAAAATATATAGAATAGTGTTGGGGCATGAATTGAGTTTCACTGTTCTGATATTGCAAATAAAATCAAATACCCCCAACTTAAAAAAATAGTACTATTTTGCTTTATCTAACCCAATATATATAACACATGGATACGGACACTAACACGGATATGGAGATACGTAAAACTACTTTTAGGATTTGGGAACATAAATCTATATATTATATAATTATGAATTATATAAATTGATAATAAATATTTATGTGCATAAGTATCTTTCAGATTTTTTGAGAGCATGGAAGATTTTTTCATGATTGGTTCAAATGAATTTGTTTCTTATTTCTATAATCATAATAAAAATTTATACAATAAATTTGAATTTTTAGAAAATTATTGTATTTATCTTTTTTAAAATTATGTTAAGACCATACAAGAATTTTCATAAATCGAACAAATATTTTTTGAATTGAACACTTTACCGATAAACGTCCTACGAGTGTCGACACCGATACGTGTGTCTAACACGAATACGCCATTTAAGATAAATGTCCGATCCTCGTAAAACACAAATATTATTCTATAAAAAATATTAAAAAAATATATAGGAATTTTAGTGAGGAGATATATTTTAAGATTAAAAAAAATGAGACAAAAAAAAAGGACAGGTGATTTGTGTCCAATAAAAACACATTTTTTCTAGCAGACAAAAGAGAGAATAAAAATAAGTATTGATTCGTCCACCTATCAGTTCCAAATATATTCCTCATCATGATATTCCTAAATCTTAATGTTAATGTTTCAAACTCCTATCTTCTTCATCAATATTAATACCATGCACATGATGCACTTGCAGTGGCTTTTCTAAATGCATTGTTTCTTGAAATCTTCTTATATATAAATGCAGAACCATTCTTACTCCTCCCAACATCTGCAACATGTTTGGGTGGAGGAAAAAGAAACTTCCCAATGTTTTGTCTGTAAGTGCCATTTTTTTTCTCACTGCAATGCAAGAGAATTCATCTGTGTGGTTTAGTTTCAAAGTTTGAAGTTATTTGTTGCAGATAGTTGAACTTAAGGTGCATATGGATTGCCAAGGATGTGAAGGAAGAATTAGAAGGGCAATCTCCAAATTGAATGGCAAGAGCTCAACCATGCACACTTGCACATTGTTTCTTTTCATTAATGTTCTCTTTTTCTAACCTTTAATTTCATGCATTTTCTCTTTCTACATATCTTCCTTTATCATTTGCATTCCAAGTTAGTCTTTACCCCTAATAAAATGTGGAAAACTCACCCAATTATATATCTTTTACATTTTCAATCCAATTTGGTTACCCTTTTACATATCCAAATCTTCATTTTTCCATCACCAAAAAATTAAATGTATTTAAAAAATACTTCTATCATTATTTTTATTTTTTCATCAGAAAAAAATGATTAATTAATAAGAACATTTTAGAAATATTTTAACCTTATGTATAACCCCAACATAACCTCTTAACACATACTAGTTACAAAATATCATATACCCTATAAGAGGTGTTCATATACCACCATCCTTACACCTACAAACCAAATAACCTAACCAAAAAGATTTTATTAAAAAAAACTCTGGAGGTGATTGGAATGATGTGAGAACTATGAACAATAGAGGTGATGTCTGTTGTATCTTCATAACAGTAGAGGTGATGTCTATTGTATCTTTATTTCTTCTGTATCACAATACCATTATATTACAACTTTTAATATTATTATTTTAATATTTTTTATATAATTTAATCAAAAATTTATTCTTTATTATACATATTATATATAACTATGATAGTTGTCAAACAATTCAAAAAGAATTATAAAATATAAATTAATTTTATAAATAAAAAATAATTAATTGTTATAGTAATTAAATTAAAGAACATTTTAAAAACTAAAAAAAAATTAATTTTTAAATTATTAAATAGTTTTTAAATTGGTATCTAATTAGTTACCAATATTTTAACTATCAATTAGTTAGATTCTAAATTTGGTAGTTGGTAATTAGATACCAATTTAGAAACCATTTACAATAATAGAAACTAATTTAGAAACCAAAAATTTTTTTAATCTCTAAAATTGTCTTTAACTTTTGTCTCCAAATTTGTTTTTATTTCATGAAAAAAAAACAAGTTTCTTCTTTTTCTTAGACCATAAATGAAAGTGTGTGAGAAAAAGCATAACTTGAGTAAGTTAGTGAATTTTAGGGTTGATGGGGTGTGAGATTTTGAAATGCAGGAGTTGATAGCTTGGACATAGACATGGATCAGCAGAAGGTGACAGTTACAGGTTATGTAGAGAAAGGGAAGGTCCTAAGGAGTGTAAGAAGAACAGGAAGAAGAGCAGAATATTGGCCATTCCCTTATGACAGTGAATACTACCCTTATGCCTCACAGTACCTTGATGAGTCCACTTTTTCTTCTACCTATAACTATTACAGGCATGGCTACAATGAGAGTGTTTATGGCTACTTTCCTGATCAAGCATACTGCACTGTGCAGGATGAAACAGTCTTTCTCTTCAGTGATGACAATGTTCATGCACCCTGCGTCATCATGTGAACACTTATTTAAGAACAATATTACTTTCACATAGTTAAAGCCACCATTCTACACTCTTATCAAATTTCTCCATCTTCTCATCAGAGTTAATGTAAAAGATTATTTTTCCTTTTGTGGTTAATTGTTATAATATAGAATAATTCAAAGTTGGGTTGTGAGCGTATGACTCATCATTTAGCTTGGTGTGTTTATGTAGTCATAATTAATAAAGAAAAATGTTACTTTCTTAAATGCATAATCAAATGTATTATTATGTATCCATATTCATATTTCAATAAAATATCACTTTTTCTTTTACTTTTAATCTTTGTAATCTAAAACAATTTAGTGGTAAATTGTTAATGTATTAGGATTTAGGGTATTACACTACAAGAAAATCATTAAATAGAAACTAATTTTAGAGAAAAAATAATTATTAGTTGTTATAGTGACTAAATTAGAGACAATTTTAAAGACTAAAAAAATTATTGATTTCTAAATTTGTTTCTATTATTGATAAATGGTTTCTAAATTGATATCTAATTAGCTATCAAGGTTTTTGCTACCAAATTTATAATCTAAATAATTGGTAGTTAAAACTTTGGTAGTTAATTAGATACCAATTTAGAAACTATTTATTAATAAAAAAAAACTAATTTAGAAACCAATAATTTTATTAGTCTCTGGAATGGTCTTTAATTTAGTCACTATAGCAACTAATTAGTTTTTGTTTCTAAAATTGATTTTTATTTAATGATTTTTTTGTAGTATTAGGATTCTGAAATTTTATTAAGTGTTTATAGAAAAGGAAATAAAAAAGAGAGTAGGTATGGTAGCCATAGAAATATCTAAGAATTTTGATTTAATAGTTGAATGAAATTGGAGATATCAACAGAAAAAGAGAAAGAAGAAGAAGATGATGATGATGATGGTTATGGAACCCATTGAAGATAACCATACAATTTCTCAGATAAATTTTGCATTTGAATAACTCATTATAGCTTGTTTTGAAACATAAAATATATGCACTGTTTCATTTTGCTGTAAACATTAGTCCTTTTGAAAAAAAATTTATAGCATTATGACTTGAATATATTTTACACTTTCAAGTAATTTATTTATAGGACTCTTTTTATGATTAAAAAATAAGAAAATAAATTTACGATGGTCATAAATGATTTTGTACCGGTATGGGCGAGACCGAGTCCACTTGACCGAGATCAGGGGAACCTGGTCGAAAACCTCGGAAGACTTGGTCGAGCGGCCGAGACCTTAGCAGGCTTGGCCGAGACAATCGAGACTACTGGAATATGGCCGATGGCCGACTCATGCCATGATGATTTGGCCGACGGCTGACCCCTATTACAGTTAACGCTCAAAGCAATATCAGTGAAGTTAATCTATTATTAGGAATTAGGTAATGCAACCCTAAGCGGTATCCACCTCGATAAACGAGCCCAACAAGCTAGGCCCATTAGAATAATATAAATAGCATGCATCCCAAGAAGTAAGGTATGTCATTTATTACTGTTCACCTACCTGAGAGCTGACCACCCGCTTTACTGACTTGAGCGTCGGAGTACCTTCGCAGGTACCCCCACCATCCGGTGTTCAGCCGAGACCGAGTGCCGAAGGAGAAGCAGGAGGACGAGAAGAATCTCAGCTCACCACCCAGTCACCTGACCGACCAAAGGAAGGAGAAGAAGATTTCAATAGTTCTCTAGGTCCCATCTCCCTAGTAGGAGGACGAGAAGAATCCCAGCTCACCACCCAGTCACCTGACCGACCAAAGAAAGGAGAAGAAGATTTCAATAATTCTCTAGGTCCCATCTCCCTAGCAGGAGGACGAGAAGAATCCCAGCTCACCACCCAGTCACCTGACCGACCAAAGGAAGGAGAAGAAGATTTCAATAGTTCTCTAGGTCCCATCTCCCTAGTCCCATCTCCCTAGCAGGAACAGATTCTATAGTGATTCTTAAAGTAGCTATCGTTTAAGGTTATCTAGTTGCGTTAATAAAATGTTAAATATAATTGCATTAATAAAAGGTATTTAAAGTGGTTATTTAGGAGATGCACTATTACTACATTAATACCAAACAGTTAAGTTATGTTAAATTCTTTAAATAGTAATTTTTTTTGGATAATTAATATGTAAAAAAAACAGACCCAAATAAGGATAAAGAAAATTTAAGACCATACATAAAAACATAAATACATTTTTTATATTCTTCAAATAATAAGAACCAAAACATTAGCTAAAACTATGTAAGATTAGTTCTAATCAAATTTATCTACTCCTAATTTCTAAAAACTTAGTTGCTCATTTATTCAATAGAACTTTGAAGTGTCTCCATAGGCAATGATTCCTTTTTACTAAATACCTACAACATAAATCATATATATGTAAGTTGTTCAAGTAATCATAGAAATTATATTACACATGTTTCCAAGTATCATCTACATTTCCTAATCACATCTAACACATAATATAATAATCACACTTAAAACTACATGGTTGCCTACTAAAAACAATAATCAAGTATTATATATATTAATATACTATAAAAAAAACTATTTAAAAACAATTAATTTTAAAGACAAAAATAATTAATTACTATATTGACTAAATTATATTATTTTATAAAATAAAAAATTATTAGTATCTAAAATAATTTTTAAATTGATATTTAACATTAGCTACCAAAATTTTAGATACTAACTACTTTAAATTCTAAATTAGTCATTATAATAAAATTCAATTAACTTTTATAAAATTAATCATTATACAAATTCTAAGTGGATACAAATGTTTAATTGGGATAAATTAACAAGTAAATATGTCAACCTCTTTATTAAAGACACCTCTAACTAAGCTAGTTCTTCCTAGCTCAATGACGATGTGATGTGAATATGTTGTGATGGTGCCTCAAAATACTAATGAATACCCACATAAACTCCACTTGCATATACACATCAAGGTGTTTTGGACTTCCTATGGTAATCATCAATATATCTTAATGACCTCATGGAATGAATGTTCCTTGATCGTATTGAACCTATAAGGAATCTTGCAAATCAATTTCAACCATTAACTTAGCACATCAACATGTTTAGAGTTGAAATAGTACTTAATTTTTCAACTCTACCAACCCTACTATACTTATGAAGCTCGGATATGGTCAAAAAGGTGTTGTCGATGTTTCCGATACACCGTGGACACGGACACACGGCGCACGACACAGTCGGACGCTTTTTATTGGAGGAGACAAGTTTTCTTCTTTGAACACGTCAGAAAAGCTAGAAAAAAAACGCGGTTCAGTCTTTTAAAGACCTCTTCTCTTCCACACTAAATCTCAGATAAAATATGATAAAATCTCAAACAAAATATTAAAATCTCCAAAAAGTAAAAGTTAAACACTATGTTTTTCTTGATTTTTTTTCATATAACAAAATATATTACTACATTTTAATTTATATATAGCCGTGTCCCGTGTCCTATAATTTTCAGTTTAACCGTATCTCTATGTCCGTGTCTGTGTCGTATCCGTGCCCGTATCCATGCCCGAGCTTCTTAGTGCTACACACACCAAAACCAAGACTTAATATTGAAGTCCCTGTAAATGTCACAACCCCAACACCATAACATACAAAAATCAAAGTCAACCACCTAAAATTGCAGTAGCATTATTGCCTGACTAAAATCTGCATAAACACATCAGACATTACACGTCCCTATTCTAATCTCCTTCACAAAATATTTACTTGACTTGCTTTCTCAAGTGCATAACATTATTGCACTTGAGATTCAGTACAGCTACATTTCCAGTGGCCATTTGGGTTAATATTTATAATTCTTATGCCATGGAGCAATGATCTAGACAGAGAGATGAACATCACTCTTTGGTTGCCAAACTTTCCATTCATGAGCTAGAGCTTCGAAGACCCTCTTTTGAACTAAGCATTCACTTTAACCAACTAAGTATGGTAATCTTCACCATTTGTTTTCTCTGCAACTTCTCCTTCCTAATCCTCCACGCTCCACTCCACACTTTTTATCTGATATCCCTAGACTGAAAGCAAAAAAATACTCCAAAAAATGTTTAAAACTATGTGTAATTCTAATTCAACTCCCAAACACTTATAAGGTGAAGCATTAAATACAATTTTTTATTTACAAAACAAAATTTATAAGACCTATCATTAACAAAACTCCTTATGATCCATGGAGAGATTGTAAACCAAACATTGAATTTCAATACTTTTGAATCACAGTTCTTCATGGTAAACACCAAGGAAAGTTTTGGAAAGTTTGGCTTCAAGAGAGATGAATGAATCATGCTTGAATACTTTGAAACACCTAAACAAAAGACATCGTTATTAATAATTTCTTAACAAATTTAGTCTCTCACAGTTTGCAAACGTTGTAATCTTTCTTCTTCAATAACTTTTGTAAAGACATCAATTAGTTGATCTTAAAATGTAAATTCATTATCCTTCTTTGAACTTGACATATGATACAATGATGTTTAATTTCGATATAGTTAAAATGTAAACACTATCATCACAAAAAATAAGAATAATACCTTTTAGATGCCCATCTCAAATCCATTCTACGTTAGCTTCGAAAAATCAATTCATGAAGATTCATTAATAGCATCAAATATAATGTATTATACATAAATCTAAACTATTACAAGATTAGAGAAGTAACCTTTACCCACACAATAGTATCTACTTTTCTTTTCTAAACTATTTTTAGTTAGAAATTAGTTTAAACGCATATACCATATTCAACGAGTTTGCTTTGTACAAAATATTTTATTTGGATTGAAAATATCATTTAAAAAGGTAACATTCTCAAATGCAGGAAGTTATTCTACGACACTTCTTTGATTAAATCATTTAAGAATGTATTTTTACATATTTAATGTGTTTTTTCATCCATTTAATATAAACAAATGAAAATAAAATATGTATTCCCTCTGAAACATGAACATAATTTTCATATATTATATATCTTCTTGCCCTGTGGCATTTAATATCTAATCTTACAACATAAGCATAAATCACGAATAGCCAAAGTTCACCCATTTGAAAACAAGAGTATTTCGATTGTTTATCCCTCATTCTCTATATATCTTATTCGATCTAGTCTTATTAGGATTTAGTCTCTTAAATTATATCAACAACAAACCATGAAATTTTCATCTTAGTAACAAATTTTTTTATCACCTTTATCTGTGTAAGAAAATGATTAATTTATTGAAATGCATTCTTAACAGTGTAACAAATTTGAACATGAAAAGTCAAATAATAATTTAAATAATGTACTAAATTATTCTTTTAATGATGGTTCAACTTTCAAAAATTGACCTAAAAAATAGTTTAGCACATATCTTTTAACAAAAATAGTTCGACTTTTATGGTATATTTCAGATCAATTAACCACTCTGGGTCATTTTAATGTTTTTAAACACCCGATGTTGAAAATCAGGCGAAGCAAGCATTTTAATTTTGGAATTTACAAATTGTAAAACAAACCATTGAAGAAAACACAAGTTTTCCTGTAATTTACATAACATGATGAGTACATTATATAAAATGTACTAATATAGATCATTTGCAGAACAAAACGAACGAAACCACAAGTACCCTATATTCCACATATAAAAAACACCAGAAAACATTCTAGCAAGTTTAATTGTGTTTTCGATAAGAATACATCAGAAAAAGAATAAATGAGATTGAATGTCAAAAAGTAACAAAGTAAACATAAAAATGGCCCAAAAATAAAAACAATAAATCTCATGCATTAGAGTACAACATTGCTGACATCAAAACTGCACCCTCGGGAAGCTTAATGAGGGCATGTCTCTTGAACATTTTCTCTATGAGTGAAGCGCGATGAAAATCCCTGCAATATAAGCACATCAAGACTTCGAAAGACATGTAATACCACAAGCTACAAAACAAAAATGATAGAGCATGAAAGCCAAGCACAGCACATATGGAAGGCCAGATAATACAAAGTCATCTATTACAACATATCAAAATTAAAAAAACTATTAGTTAAAACTACTGTACTTCCAAGCTGACTGAAGATCCTTCTCCGTTGCCGTTCAGACTTGCTAGGGGGGATAACATTACTCTAATCAACCATATAAGATATTGCTGACAATATCTCCAACTCAAAACCCCAAGGTTGTGGATCTGTGAATCTTCCTTTTTATACATGTTGCTCAACTTTCTTATTTTTACTCAATCAATTATGTGTTGGGAACACACACGAGTATCCTTATTTATAATGAAGAGATATATAACAAAAAGAAACAAAATCAAAATCGAATAATGAAAAATAATATATTAGATATTTCTCTATCAATTTATATCATAATTCCTTATTTAATGCAACCAAATCATATTTTTAACATAATAAAATCATATCATACACACGCACAAACATATAATAAAATAACCTAAATTTAAAGACATTAATAATTGAATCGTAACTCAGGGTCGGCTGATGGTTTGCAACAGAGATACACATGAGAACAGGGTATCATTTAGCCTGTCCAAAAGGGTTTTATACCATACCCAACAAAAAAGGGAGAAATTATGAAACAATCCCCAAATATTTGGATGAACAACTATCACTTAGGGACAAAGAAAGGTTTTTTGACTACATTTGCTTCAAAGAATACACTACGAGGAGCAAACCAAAAAGCCCAGGGAGGCTTGACATTGCTTCAGTTCAGAACTATCGCACAGTAATCCATAAATGAAAGTGTAACAGGAAATGCATAAAAAGGATTGCTAATAAAAAGATAAAATCTAATGGCAAGATCAGAACCATACCACATCAAATTAATCCTCCTCCATTGGTACATCTGGAATGTCAAATCTATCTTCTTCAATACTCTTGTTTATCACAAATGCTGGACTAGGTATTGATTGTCAAGGAAAGAGTATGGAACAGCAATATTTATCACAATCATAGCTGAGCTGGTTCCAAGTTAGAATTAGACATGCTACAAGAAGTATGCCAGTTGCCGTAACAAATCAACAATTTCTTGCTCTTAAATTGGTGTCTAAAAACTATTATGGCAAAATTGCATTAAAAGCTTTTTCGTATAATTAGTTATATTATCAGAATTTTTTGTTTCTTGCAGCGTCAATACGGTGAAGTTTACATTCAACTCAGACTTTATACTTAAGCCTCCTACAGATCATACAACATGAGGTAGACTGTAGATACCATGTCATGCATCAACCTTAAGAAAGATAAGTGGGGTAAGGTGGAAAATGTAAAGGATATAAATTGACATAAGGTCTTCCTCCTTTTCACCTCGGTTGCGGCTGTGTTCTAGCTCTCTAAGAATCTCAGGTGTAACCTGCAGTAGGAGTTAACAATATTAATCACGGCCAGAAATTTGAAACAGAAGACAAGCAACCCATTAGATTTTATGCTCTCACCAATTTATGCTTCTGCTTTTCCATTAGATCCCTTAATCTCTCCTTATCTTCACTTTGCAGCTCGTTCTTATACCTGAAATATCATACAAAAGCAACTTAAATTAAAAAGGGGGCAGGAAAATTAATCATTACTGTATTTCACGCTATGCTAACTATAAATATTATTCACTGATTTAGGGAAAATAATGGATATGTCTTGTGTTTGTAAGAAATTAGGTAGTATTTGAACTGAAAACATGTAGGGCCCACTATATTTCATTTCCTCACAACACAGCCATAATTTAGAACAGAAACAGGAATTAAAGGGTGCTTTTTTTTCAAAATTTCAAAACCAATTGTTTGCTTATTATTTCTTATGTTTGCATATAAAAATTTGTTACCAATTACTTTCCACTTTTAGGATAATTTCAAGCACCAAAAACTGAAGCAATGCATCCTTAGATTACTAAATGAAATATTAGTGGTTGGTTTTATAAATTTTGTTTAAGACTTTGTGATGATAATCACGAGAATTATATAAAAGTTATGAAATTAATGTCATTAAGTTATTTTTAATATACTTTTCCTTTATCTTTCTTTTTAGTGCCTGTGTGTGTAAAAAATTGTCCTCCATAAGCTGCCATGCCATCTGTGATATTTTTACCGCAAATTTTGGCTCACCACCATACTCCATTATCCGCTATTATTAACATTGCACCAACATCCAACTCTAATAATGCTAGATTATAAGCATTTTGGGAACCCACACTTAAAAGTTACGTGTTAAATGGGGAGAACTAAGCACTTAAATACTCCATCGAGAATACTCAATGTAGAATTTAGACACTCCATAATACCCAGCTCCTTATCACATTTCTTGATGGGGCTGGCAATCTTAGCCTCCTCCCAGAACTGTTATAGTGGGATACTAGTGGCAAGATGAACGTTATTTTGATTCTGGTGTGTGTATGTGAGTGTGTGTCAGGCGTTGAGCAATAAAGAAAACCACCCAAAAATCTAAAACATATTCTAATTAAATTTAAAATTCAAGAGGTTCAAAACAACCAAACAGAACAGAAAAGAAGAAATGAAAATAGGATGCAAAACTTGATTTTTCAGCACCATAAGCTCCACTAGAAGCACCATTGAAAACACCATTGTTGTGTTTGCCGAAAATTGAGAAGAAAGGTGAGAGGCTTCGGAGAGTGGACTAAGAAGTTATGAAAGTGAAATGAAAAAATGCTTGAGATTCCACATTGACTAGAGGCATGACCAAATTATAATGAGTACAAACCCCACCTAACAAACTAGTTTTGTAAGATTGAGTTAAATTTAAAATTCACTTTCTAAGAAAAATAATTGGAGAATATGTAACATGGCTCTAAGAGGTTATATAGCAGTTTTACCCTTTTACCCTTGAAGAAAAATCAAATCTGGGCCAAGAGGTTATATAGCAACTTTTTCCTACCTTCACGAAAAAAAGATCTGAAACTCAAAACACCACCATTTTGAGGATTCTTCCCCAGCCCCTTAGGTTACATGGAGCCACGCCAAAGTGGCATGATTGTGCACCATTCTAGCCATGAAAGGCATCACTATCGCCACAACACAACCTACAATCACAGTGGGTGGTTGCCCTGCTCCGCACTAGTACTATTGCATGCTATTGAGTACTCTGCTAGGGAAGAGGACCCTTCGATAGAAATCTTTATTTTCTATATCATTTTTTTCTTTTATTCTTTTTTAATTCAATACATACAATGATACAACTTCACCACTAAGTTATTGTTGGTTATTGTTCAATCACGATTGTTGTTAGAGACCCCACGTTGACTAGAAATATACTCAAATTATACTATGTAAATAGATGCAAACCCTCACTTTATAAATAGTTTTGTAGGATTAAGTTAGGTCTAAATCTACATTCTAATATGATATCAGAGTCTTTCTAACTAAATTTATTGAACCTATTGTGTCAACCTCTAATGAACTACCCACAAATATCTAGTCTCACACTCAGATTACTATGTCTCCAATGTGAAAGGATGTGTTTAAAATCCCACATTGACCACAAAAATAATCAAACTATAGTATATAAGTGAGTGTAAACCTTATCTTACAAACCAATTTTGTAGGATTGAGTTACCCCAAAACCACTTTCTAAGAACTGTATAGACAAGTATTAAAAATAAAAAACAAAACGTTAATCACTGACCTCTGCACAAAAGTAAGAAGTGACTGGTGCCATATGACAGGCATTATTCTGGTTTCATTCAAAAATCTCATAAAATGAGCAACAACTGCATCAACCACACGATATGGCAAAGCATATTTTTTCTCCAGTAGAAGCTTTATGAAATAACTGCAATTATTGTAACGGTAAGTTTCTATCAAATATTGAAGGGAAAAAAATAAAAGTTTCATCAAAATGACTTATGGTTCTCTATTGCTGTAAAATATAAACTCCACTCATAAGAAATTGCATGAACTGTATTTTCATAATTATACTTTATTAAAATACTAATGCAATGCTAAATACCTTGTGGTGCCACAATATTCCATTCCAGAAAGCTTCAATAGAGCAACACTGCGTACACATCCAGATATTTGGATACATCAGACATTGAATGACTCAAATAAGTCAAACTTTTACTTTCAGTCTCAACAAGAGATAACACACATACAGCATGTATTCGTTTCATTATGTCAAAATGCCTCATACACTAAGTAGATTGCCAGCTCAGCAGAGTTAGATACTGCCAGAGGTTTCCTAACATAACTGTAATAGCTCTCAATATCAATCCTGATCTTAGTTTAGAGATTCAGAAAATCAATAACACAATTTTCCAGTTTCTCTAAAATTCCCTAAATCTCATAAATCTTTAACATGAACCATAGTTTTAAATCCTAGATTGTGCCACAAGTCAACAAAAACATTATAGTTTTTATTGGGTAATGGTACCAAGTAGATATGTTTAAAATCCTTCTGCTATAAGTTAGGAATGCTCAAGACAGAAAGGCCGGAAAACAAAGCAAACACCTAAGCTATTTTATTGGGTAATAATAACAAGGAGAAATGTTTAAATCTTTGCACAGTAAGGGAAATCCATCCCTACATCATTTCTCCAAAATACTAAATGTTGTGTCCCCTAAACTAAGGTCCAAGAAACCAACTCTCAACCACTATGACACAGATCTCAGTGAACTTTGGATAATAGTTGTTATACACACAAGTTTCAATGTTTCAATTAGACAAAGTTAACATACCTTGAATGAAGTGGAGGAATAGAAACCTTTTCTATAATGCTTCCAACAATGACTGCTTCCCTGAGAGTGCAAGTGCGTGACTGTACATGAAGAAACTTGTCAAACATTGCAACAAAACTTAGCAAACACTTGAATTATAAGTTTTTTTTTAGACTACATATGGTTGGAGTAAACTGGAATTAAAAAGATCTGGTTTTATTTCAATGATTTAATTCAAATCATGAAAAATACCAAAGAAAGCATAAATAAATAAAATAACTCATTTATCATTTATCACTCTACAAAACGGAATACCAGAGCTAATAATTTCACTAATTTTCATACAACTTCGTAGGTAATTTGTCCAAACAACTACACAAAAATGGAAATGAGCAAATTATCAACATATGCGCAAACTAGATATAAAGATTCTGTATTCCTCACAATCAAAGAGGCACTTTCTATCTGTCAAGTTACTGTGATAGAACAAATATGTCATTCACAATGCACCATAAACCAGCATAGACACAAGCAAATACCTCACATAGCGGAAACAGTATTCCCTTAAAGAATGCAGCAGGTTTGTACAATGCCTTTTTCAGAGTTTGGTATAATGCAAAATGCAACCGTTTATTCTTCCTTATATCTTCTCTCACTCTTGGAAGCAACACAAGTTTATAGAAGCGTTCTGCCTTTTTTGCACCAAAATTAGAAGCAAAAATCCTAGTAGCTTGATAAAGAGCATTTGGAGACCAATTCTCAGGTTCAGTTATATACAGGACCTCCTCCCAGAGTTGCATAGAGGGGATGTGTTTAAATGCCTTGGGTATTTTGCCTATTGTATATTTGCTGAGATGGTTCCCAACCCTGCCAGTATGGAAGAAGGCAACAGCAGTAAAGTTGAGGGCAACAGCAGTAAAGTTGAGGGCAACAGATAGAAACTACATTTAACCAGCTAAATAACCTAACAAAAAACAATTTATTAATCTAATTCACATATTGATAACAGAATTGAATAGGAAGCTATACATACCCCTTGTATATGTCAATAATGGATTTATCCAATTTTGGGACAGGTCGCATTTCTGTACACAAAGATATCATAAGTTCAAGAGTGAGAATAATACCTTCAAGAAGGCAGAAAAAACATGCTAAAAACATTCAACACCAAAACCAAAATGAAAGAAAGCATGAGCAGAAAAGTATTGCCTGAAGCAACAGAAGCATCCTTTTCTTTTATTCTTTGGACAATGAGGTCTGCCAGTGTTTTCTGCTGACCAGGATCTTTCGATAAGAAAGCTTCCATTAGTTGTTCATCCTCCTCATTAATTTCCTCCTAAATTTCAAAAAATGATCACAAAAATCACTCACACCATAATAATGGGGGGGAAATTATTAAAAGGAAAAATGTTCACTCGACTGTTCACTGATAGAAAACATGAATTACTAATAGTTTATACTTTCTACATCTCAAAATCTCACTGTAATTCATACATTTAGTCCAACCAAACATTTCTTAACCTCCTCTCCAATTACACAACTACAAATTGTCACCTTATTTCTTTTCTTCAATAAATATCAGATTTTAAAAATAAATAAATAAACTCTAAAGGTACCGAGTTCACATCTATCAAGAACCAAAAAAATAAACTCCACATTAGCCTACTTGAAAAATCTTCCATAATCTACAAAGTACTGATAGCTGAAGAAATTAAAAAGACAAAAAATGAGCTTCTCTACTAAGTTAAAATCAACTCAACTCAAGTCCATAGTAGCATTGACTTTTATAGACACTCTTTCATCTCACTGCTTGAAAGTACTATTTTGAAGTGCTCCTTAAAAAGAACTTTTTCTCTAGAAAAAGAAACATGAAGAAAACAATAAAACTGACTTCTACACAAATTAAAATTTGTTTGTGTACAAGTTATATGACAGCTGGTATATAATAATTCATAGAGAAGCTATAATTAACGGGTAAAGAAGTCAATTCCATTTTCGTTTCATAGTTTTCTCCCTTGAAAGTCCATTCGGAAAAGCTTGATTTTAGCTATGGTTTTTAAATTCCTGTTCAAGACCTATAGTGCAGGGAAAATATAAAGTGAAAGTCATTTGGCAAAGCCAATGGTTAAAAGAAGTGAAAAAAGCATTCATAGTTTTCGGCAGTTCAATGAACAAAAACTCATGAAATGAAGGAGAGCGCAAAGGTGAAAGATTCAACTCACATCATATCCCGCGAACTGGCTCTGCGTTTCAGAGAAGCCGCCAAAGTCATCGATGTCGTCACCGTCTTCCTCCGCGTTGGGAATCTCTTCGAAGAGAGTGGCGGCTTTGTCCTGTGCCGCCTCATCTTCCTCCTTTTGCTGCAGCAGAGCCTCCTTCATGATCTTTGAGCTGAGTTTGGAAGCGATTAATTTCTCTTCCTGCTGGTAATTCTTCGGCGCTTTCGAACGCTTCTTCGTCTTCGCAGGGTCGGCGCCATACGGATCAAACGGTTCAGGGTTCTGAATCCGCTCCTTCCTCTTCGCCATTCTTCACTGCAATTACTCAATGGATAAGGAAAATTCACGGAGTATCAGCTTCTTCTGCTGCCTCTAACACTGAATCTCTGTTATCGCCACCACCACTGAGAGGTTTTAGAGAAGAGGGTTTTCTTTTCTATTCTCCCTGAATAATTGGTAAACCCTAATTATGAATATTTTGATAGATATATTTTTATTTTGTTATAATTATAATCAATATATTAATATTATAATTGCAATATACTTTGATATTTAATATAGAAATATAGTTTTATTGTATATCATATTTAAAAAAATATTATGTAAACTATACTTACAAAAACAAATGATTATTTTCAAATATTCACCTCATTAAGAAGATATTATAATTAAACAACTTTATTTTTTAAAGTTCTATTTAAATCCCTTCTTTTAAAACTGATATTTTATTTCAGTACAAACAAACAATTATTATATATTCTTGTTTTCCATATTTGATATTTAATTTCATAGCCTAATCTCAATAGGTCTCTCCACTTTGATACTACTAAATATTACACTCTAATTTATATTGTTTATTACTTTGATATTATTATTTTCAAAATAATTAATTATAATAAATAACACTTTATTAACATTTTTCTAAGAAACATATTTAAATAATCAATTTTAAAACACATGTCATTACTTATAGGAAATTAGGTGAAATATTGTTGGAGATCTCACATCGACTAGAGATAAGGACATTTCATAATATATAAATGGGTGCAAACATCAACCTTATGAGCCGTTTTTATGGGGTTGAGTTAGGCTTAAAGTCCATTTCGTAATATGGTATCAGAGCCATTTTGAACCTATCATAGCGAGTATTTGTTGGGCCTATCGTGTCACCCGCTATCGGACCACCAAAAATATATAGTCCCACGCACGAGCTTCTATCTATCACTCTCGGCGTGAGATGGGTACAAACCTCAACCTTATGAGCCGTTTTTATGGGGTTGAGTTAGGCTTAAAGTCCATTTCGTAATATGGTATCAGAGCCATTTTGAGCCTATCCTAGCGAGTATTTGTTGGGCCTATCGTGTCACCCGCTATCGGACCACCAAAAATATATAGTCCCACGCACGAGCTTCTATCTATCACTCTCGGCGTGAGATGGGTACAAACCTCAACCTTATGAGCCGGTTTTATGGGGTTGAGTTAGGCTTAAAGTCCACTTCGTAATAAATATTATTAATTAAATGACTGCTACAAACTTTAAACTTATTTATATAAAATTTAAATAATAATTATTTTTCATAAGACTTGGGTGCAGAAACAACACTTCTATCTAGATCGTGTAGGTCTCCCAATAATATCATGATTATAGAAACCTGTTAAAAAGTAAAGAACATATGGGTTCAGTTTATTCTTCTGCACCCCCAAAATTTTCAACTGCACTCCAAATATAATTTCTATAAACAAGATTTCCAAAACAAAACTTTCATAACAAACTTTCTAAAACACACTAAATACATTTGGAGAAAGCTTTATGAAATAGAATATCCAGAAAAAACTTTATAAAACATCTATAGTACCTTCCAAAATGTATTTTTTAAAACATTTTTCTAGAACACGGGAAATATATTTTGAAACAAGATTTATGAAACAAACTTTTCAAAACACAAATAATAAATTCCAGATCATCCTTCAAAGACTGCAATAGAAAATAAGATGCAAGAACAAAGATGAAACAGCAACAATAAGGATGAAAATTATCGAAAATTATCGAAAATAACTTCATCACAAAAATAATAGCTTAATCCTTTAATGTTTTGCCAAATATATAGTTAGCATGAAAGAAAGAAGCAAGGCAATTGGTAAGACTGTTTTCACCTCCATATTTTTTTCTGCCACCCCATACACAACATGAAAATACAGTTTTATCCTTTTTGCGTCACCCCTATAGAGTAGCTTTTGGATTATGTAATCCGGAAACGCATTTGAAAAAAGATTTTTGGATTACATAATCCGGAAGTTAAAAAAGACTTCTAGATTATGTAATCTGAAAAGTAATCATGTATCTGAAAAAAAGACTTCCGGATTATGTAATCCGAATGTTAATTACAAAATTGAAAAATGACTTCCAAATTACGTAATCCGGAATATTACAGAGAGACATTTTTTAAAATATGAAAATTTATGGAAGTGAGAGAAGAAGGTATGAAGGTGTAGGAAGAAACAGCCAATTGGTAATGGTATTATACGAAATAAAACCAATATCAAGTCCAATTATCAAAAACAATAACAATTTGGGGAAGTAGTGACAACTTCTTCCTGCACCTCCATGATTTCTTCGAGAACCTTCATAAAGTTTTAAAATACCAAAATTATCCTTCAGTAAAAAGATAAAAATGAAAATGTTGTTTGTCTGCGAGTGAAAAAAAAGAAGTTACTTCGTGTGGTGGGGTGCAGCGCTCGAGCTCGAGTGGTGGTGGTCCTTGATGTGGTGATGGAGGTGGTGCTGGAGAAGGTGGTTGAGGTGGTGCACGGTGGTAGGTAGCAGCGGTGGTAGGTGGTGCTGGCATTGTCACCGTTGGTGAGGTCATCATTCTCATACTCTGGTAAGTTCTCATTCTCATTCTTCTGCCTTAAATAATTATTTCCACATTAGTTAATTTGGTGGATCCACGGATCATACAATCTGGTGCCTAAGTAAAGCGTTCCGGATCAGATAACTCCTGTGCATACCGGATTCGAAATCTGTCAAATTCATACTTCCAGATTGTGTGATCCGGTACCAAATGGACTATGGATTACGCAATCCAGAAGTGATTTTAGAACTTTCAATATGCCTTACTTATTACGTAATCTGGTACTCATTTTGTTATATGAATTTCAATTACGCATTACACAATTCGGAAGACATTTGGAACATCAAACATGACTTACGGATTACATAATCCGAAAGTCATTTTGCTGTGAAAATTTTGACTTATGGATTACACAATCCGGAAGTCACTTAAAATGACTTATGGATTATACAATCTGGAAGTCATGTTTAAGTTGTCAATTACAAAATCTTTCGAAAGTGAATGCTATTTTTGTTTTGCAAACTTATGTGAATTATGAAAATTATAATAAAATGAAAATTTATGTTTTATGAATGAAGGTGTAAGTATGGAAGAATTAATGAATTTTGTGCATCAACATGATTGTTTGAAGGGGACTATGGTATCCATTTTACAACAGATGAGGTGAATAAAATTTCATTTCATTCATGTTTATTGCATTATAATTTGAAGAAGTGATTTTGTAATATTGTTATAATAACTCTGTGTAGGTGTTTCCTTTGCGAGAAGACCTACTTAAATGGGTCCGTAGGGTTGGTTATGGACTTAGTTTTGTTATTGTCATTATTAGGTCTGACATAGCAAATGGTAAGCAAGGGAGAAAGACATATGTCTTGATAGGTTGTGAAAGGGGGGTAGTTACAAAAAGTACAAGGATGGTTTGGAGGTTAGTGTAACTGTTACTCGAAAATGTCAATGTCCCTTTAAATTGCGAGGTAAATATGTCGGAAAAGGTCAAGGTTGGGTACTTAAGGTAATATGTGGTACTCATAATCATGATTTGTATAATACATTAGTTGATCATCCATATGCAGGTAGATTAAAAACGAGTGAACATTCAATGCTTATTGATATGACTAAAAGCAGTGTAAAATGTTGGTAGATTTTGTCGAGGCTTGGAAATTTGTGATGGATTCATGGAAGACTATCATTGACTGTACAGAGATTGCTAAATTTGATGAGTTTGTGAAAAAATTTGAAACTATTTGTTCACCGTGACCATTACTTTTTGAATATGTGAAGAACACCTGAATTATTCCGCACAAAGAAAAGTTTGTCAGTGGTAAGTGCATATTCATAAGACTCATGTGCATTGATTAATTGAACTTGTATGCAATCTAATTTTTTTGTTGAATTTTGCAGGCTAGTGTTGAAAAATGGATGACAATACCAGATATGAGATACTTAATAGCAAGCAGATACAATATTATCTTAGAGTATTTGTCATTGAAACAAAATATTACTATTTTTCCATTGCGTACTGCACCCGCTACCGATGCTAGTCTACACTGATTACTATGTATTGGTCATGTGTATGATTCACACTTTGTGCGCGTAAGGTTATTACTCAACACATTATTTATATTCTTTGTTTGCTAATTTCCATTTGTGATGCACGTAAAATTGCTTGATGATTGTCCCATACCTACCGCTGACATTTTATGGTGTACACATTGTTACCCAGGGACAAGGTTATGGTCATCATATTACAGTGCTCGGATGCAATCTTTTACCCAATTAATCAATATTAGCCCGACATATGTGAACCTTGGAGACGATTGATGTAAACATAATTTATTATGTGGGTTTCTGATGCAAAATTTATTACTTAAGTTTTGATTCAAAATTTATTACTTCAATTCCGATTCATAATTTATTCGCATTTATCAGATAAAAATAAAATAACAAACATTATACCATAAATTAATTAAACCATATTGTACACATACAAAGTTACTATTATTACAATCATGTAATAAAAAAATATATCAACGACGTCCACGAACATTACGTGATCGTCTCGTGTAGACTACCCCGTCATCTGTCACGCTCATACTCTCATATGCGCCAATGCCTTTAGTGACCTAACAACAATCTATCATGCACTGGAGGATACTGACAATGTGCCTAAATATACCCTGCACCAATTTCAAAATAAATTAAACTTGTCAAATATATTGTTTAATCACATAAAAATAAAAAAACTTACCGCCTATGCACGCTCATCTTGAGACGAATGACCTGCTTGCTCAGCATTTGGACTACAAAGGCAACGACGTGGTACAACACTGGGTCAATCTCCAAGTTCACCTCTGCGAATGGATGTCGTTGGTCTTTTGCGATCATGATCTGAGATCCACCACCTCTAATTTTAGCCATATATATCCACAACACAATTTGAATTTCAATTATTTACAAATAATAAATATTATAATCATAAATTTTGTACATAATATAAAATTTAAATAAGTTTTTGCCAAGTGGGTTGGAAACTAAATACATAACAAAAACGTAAAAACACAAAAATCACAACTTTGTAAGAACACTACCGAATTACATAATCTGAAACACTAAGTACACAATTTACATACCAAAATCTGTAATTCGGAACATGTTAGCCTAAACCAGATTAGGTAATTCAGAATTACTTAATACCTAAACCGAATTACGTAATCTGGAATTACTTAAATAACTTAAACCAGATTACATAATCCAGTATTACTTTACATTTTCAACTGTACCGGATTACATAATCCGGTGCCTATTAAATGCAGGTTTCAAACGGATTACACATTGAGTACCAGATTACACAGCAGCACAAACACAAGTTTCAAAAGCAATGCAAAATAAGTAAAATTAAATTTACTAACCTGTGAAGAGGGCACTTGTGGATGTGTGAGTGACAGAGAATGTGGGGTTTAGAGAAATTTGAGAGATGAAGAAAAAGAAAAACCTTGAAATGGGAGGGGGTGGTACAACGCCGCTGGAAGGGAAATGGAAGAAGAGGCACGATGAAGGTGAAAGTGAAGTTTAAGTTAAATGTTAAAAGTATATTAAAATATTATTTTAATTTTTTAATATTTTTATTGAAGGGTATATTAGTAAATGTGCTTTTAGTATGGGGTGGGAGAAGAAGTCATGGAGGCGCAGGAAGAAGCTGTCGGAAGTAGTTTAGTAAGCCCAAAATAGAAAAAGAGGATTACAGCAAGGCAATTGCTTCATGCACCTGATCAATTGTGACTGGCACCCGACGAACTATTTAAAATCTCATCATGCCCTTGTCTTCTTTATTTTGAAAAAAATGGAGTAGGGTGCAGAAGAAACTTGGTTTTCCTCTTTGGTGGTGGTTTGAGTCGCAAAGAAGGTTGTTTTAGTGTGGTGGTGGACGGGCCATTTGCACTTTAAGGTCCGTCGGTTGATATTGTTGTGAGGTAAGAAGATATTTAAGCTATTTTTTTGCATTTTGTTCGAGCTGGAATGGTCACGAATATTGATATCTGGAAGTCTGATTTTAATCTTACGGATGTAAGCATCCGAAAGCCACTATTAAATACGTAGTAGAGAAATACGTTATGGATATGATTATCCAGAAGTGGATTTTGCATTCTGGATATACATATCCAGAATAGTTAAGTGTGTTCTGGATTTAGACATCCATAAGTATAGTTTTTGACTTATGGATTTCTAAATCCAGAAACCAAGTATTTTTTTTAATTTCATTAAGGGTATTTTGATATTTTTGCAAATCATGATTGGGTGTCAATTCAAATGTGTTGAACCCGATTAGGTGCAGGGAGAATCAACCTTACATCAATTTACACAAAAATAAGATTCAAAATCAACAGGACCAAGGAAATTTTGTGAACACTGCTTCTTCCTACACCTTCAGTGTGACATCCATAATTTTTTATATATCCAAAATGTTTCGAAATAATTTATATTTTGAATTATACGTTTTTGTATACAAAAATATCTTTTAAAATAATTTATATTTTGAATTAAATAATTTTAAAAAATTCTCTAAATTTATAATTAATTTTTGAATTATGTAATTTAAAAGAATTATTTAGACTCCAAATTACATAATCCAATTTTTTTTTTAAATATAAAATTAATTTCTATAATTCATAAACTACTCTCAAATCAGGAACAAAAACTTCCGGTATATAATTTAAAATATCATTTTATATAATTTGAAATATCATTTTTTTAAATATATTCTGGATTACTTAATTTAGCTATTTCCAAATCTTATACTAACTTTTAGATTATCTAACCCAAAATATTTTTTTAAAAATAGTTTCCAAATTTATAAATGTAAAAAACACTTTCGAATCCGAAAATATAACATAATAAGGATATGAAGAAGATATAACATAATAAGGATATGAAGAAGTGACATAATAAGGGTATTTACACACAAGAAAACATGGATGTGTAGGAAAAAACAGTCTTTTGTTAAACACCAACTTTTTAAATGACATCTCAAGCATGGCTGCTTCTTCTTGCACCCCATGTATTTTTCAAGCATCCCATAAATTTCAAAAATTCCATACTAGCCCTTTAGTAAAAAATCATTAGAGGTTTCGTGGTTTAATTGTGTTCCAAATAGGATAATCTAGTGCATCTACAGAATGCTTAAAAAATTAGCAATTCTATTTTGAATTAAATAATTCAAAACTCATTCCCGAATTCAGATTATCATTTCAATCTATCTATCCCGCAATACATATAAATTATACAAATTATGTAAGCCAAAATCCGAATTTGAAAGTGAATTTGGAATTACTGGATGCTTATTAATCCAAAAAGATACCGGATTCTTATGAAGTGAAAATATTGAGGGATTGATTCCGATTTACATAATTCGAAATCTTGTGTCTAGTATGGAATGAATTCCGGATTATCCAAACCGGAATGTTCTTTTGATTTATTAAATGGCTTACGGATCATGCAGAGGCTGTAGAGGTTGCTTACCTACATTGAGTCCATGAAAAGCAAGTATGGAACAGAGCCTGGTGGAGCACCATGCGGCTTTCGGCAGAAGTATGTAGCAATTAGCATGCTTGATGGTAGGAACATAATCATTGAGTTTAAGATTCCTACTCTTTACAAGGATGATGAAAAGTTGAAGACCTTGAATGAGATGAAAGATGGGGGATATGTTCCTGATACAAGAACAAAACCTTTGTGAAAAAGAACCACACATTGAAAATTTAACAAGAACAACCACAAATGGCTGCGGGGTGAGAGAAGAGAGCAGAAAGAGAAAGGTAAAAACTATTTAGGGTTTTTTATTTTTTACTGAAGAACAAAACAGTAGTTTTCAATTTATTATGAAGGTGCCTGAAGAACACATGGCTTAATTCAACAAATTGAAACCCACATCAGAAATATAAGTACTTGACAAAATATGGCGGCATCAAAAGATGAAGACGTGAGAAAAATGACCAACAAAAGAGTTCAATCAAAGGAAAAAAATACTCCAGAATCCAACTGATAAGAATCTTTTACTTCAACGTGAGGTATCTGTAATGCATTGGAACGACAAGTTCTACAAACAGGAAGAGAATCAAAGTGACCGCACTTAAGTGGATGGTGTATTTTCTATATAATACACATAATTATACATTATAAACTAACTTACCTTACAATTCATTTCAGTTACCTCTTAATTTGATGACAATCAAAAACCAAGTCCGTTATCACAAGTACTGGCCAACTTTGTCTCGTACTTCAGATGCAGAATTTGTATGAAAAAACATACATGTTTAAACTTGTATGACAGACAACATGCAAATGCATGCAAGCTCTGGAAGAATGCAACCCATTCAAAAAGAAAGTCAAGAAATCAATAATGCATCTGCAAACATTTCACTTATAACTGAAGCAAATTTTAAAACGACGCTGGTAAACCCCATCTATCCATATACAGAGATATAGGTTGTTTCAAAATCAGTTGAGTAATAGGTCCTTTTGGGGCAGGGAGGGGTGAGGAGTAGGGGAGTAAGAAAAAGCGCAATTTAATCAACAGTGATGAAGTTAAATGGGCCAGGAAGAAGTTAAATTGCAATTATAGTAGTATAGATAATGCAGAGGCAGATTTAGGAAATTCATTATGATGCAGAGTGCTGAACCTCAAATTCGCAAATTGCTGCCCTTTAAGATTCACTCTCAAGCGATAACACCTAACCAAAAGCTCACTCATGTTTCTATGGCCCTCTTCAAGCTCTAGAAAGGATAGGATAGGTCAGGTGGCCTGTAGTAAGCTGGCTTTACCAACCCATCCAGTTTTCATGTGTCGCTCCTAAAGAAGATTGTCAACAAACCAGTCTGTTCAAACTCTACCCTAGCCTTTGCACTCCAGGTTCAACCAGTATACATGTTGGATAACAGAGAGGTGTACCATCAAGTGACTTAGAAGTGCTGATCTGGGTAATATCTCCTTCCTTGTGAAGAAAGGCTGTGAGCAAGAATCGAATCTTCGGTGGGAGGGGGTATTGTTTGAAATAAGGGACCTATCTAAAATGTATTCCAGAAAAAATACAGAATAACAGACCCAACTGACTCACGCCAATTAGTTTGGCACTTACACGGGTAAGTGGTTAGAGTTAAATTGGTATAAATAGCAGTGAAGATACTGCACAGAAGTATTTTGAAATTCATTACAGTGGAGATTTAATCCTATTAGTTTCGCTTTCATCCTCTCTCTACATGTACTGTTGTGCAATTTTTTTTCTCGTTCTGTGGATGTCAGCTGCCTCAAAAGGTATTAAAGCTCCAGTCTTGGAGCTGTGAAAATCAAAGATCTAAGGAATGACAAGGACCAAATATTAATAGCATGTGATGATGAGGCAGTGCGGTGTTATCGAAAAATGGTCATGGCAGCACATATGGCATAAAGTGGTTGCCAATCAGGGTTTCCTGTGCCAGCCAATTGTGGCCACTTTTGGATGTCGCAGAATGGCATCATGGAACAGCCACGGCACAAATCACACCCCAGCCCTGCACCTGGTTTCGAAGAACAAGCAAGGTTAGCACAAGCCAAATAGGTTGGTTTTTGGATATAGGGTAGGGTCATACAACCAGACCCAAACACAACCCAAACTATAAAGCCTGAGTTACCTCCCAGCCACAACCCAAAACACAGTTGTTCTATTTCACCAACCTTAGAGCGCCACCACCTTCGACCCACTGCAGTGCCACTGTCTGCCCCTTCCTGACACAGTCCCACTGATCCAAACTGCAAGGTCCCTTTATTTTTCTGTTTCCTCTTTTGTTTGCACCACCCCCTCCCTCTTTTATTTACTTTTCAACTCAATACTTATGTTTAGTCACTATTTTAAGCCTTGAACTTGAACTTACTGGTATTTTGCTTTGATTATTTTGTTATTTAAATTTCTAGACATTGTGTGGTAGTGATAAGAAAAATGGTGGAAGTAGTGAATGTTATCATGACAATAAAGATGATAGTGACAATAGACAAAAGTGTGTGACATGGTGGTGGTGGTGGTAGTTGTCATGACAACTGTTGTATTTGCGACGATAGAGATGACAAATATGATAATGACAATAACATTGGTAGAGAAAATGTATATGGGGTGATGTGATGATGACAACAATGGTAGGAGTGGTGACGACAACAGTGGTAGGAGAGGTGGTGATGACAACAATGGTAAGAGAGGTGGTGGCGACCCCAATGGTGGGTTGGGGTGGTTGCAAAACACTGTAGAAGAATGGCAGTGATAGTTATTTTAATGGAAGTGGGGTGGTGAGAGAACACGAGGAAGGTCAATTTTCTATCCTAATATCTTCTAAACCAGCCCCCCCTTCAGGATAAGAATTACATTGCACTAACAGGATAAAAACATATCCTATCGTTGCAACAACCAATTAATTAGAGCAGGATATGTTGTCCTATCCTATCCTATCATATCTTACAACCAAATGAGCCCCAAAAGGAGGGGAAATAGAGAACCTACAGAGAAGATACTACAATCTTTGTGTTAGAATTAAAATTCTAATCTCACAGATTGCAAGAAATGGCAGCTATTCTTTGGCTGTCTGGCGGAATTGGCTTGAAAATCATGCTTCAATTGGTTGAACATAAATGGAACTTCATTTCAGCAACCACAAGTTGCCTTGAGGACAATGTGAAACTTTTGGCTTTAGAGGGGAATATAGATAACCCCATTAGTAGTAAGTTAACTATGACAGAGTTGGGTGACTAATATAGTACAAAAAAAAGAGAAATGTTGCCTATAAATATTGTGGGGAGATAAAGAGGAAAATTAACTTGTCATTTGAGAAAGGATCAGATTCTGTGAGCGGGGAAAATCCTAATCTGTCATAAATCTATGGAAATCATTCATTTTGTATCTTCTAAACCCAACTGGGATTCTGATGCATTTTTATCATCACTTTTCCACTGGGAGAAGGAAGGGAAAAAGGCAGAAAAAGTCATAGATGAGGAGATCTAATGGTTGCTCATATCTAAAATATAACTGAACAAAATTAGGTAAGCAGGATACTTTTCAACGAAAGTCAATAAGTCAATTATTGGTCTCTAAGCAATTTTTTCAAGGTATACTGACCAAAAACACTTAGCACATTAATCAAATTTCATTTCAGTAATCTTGGGTGAAAAAAGAATAAAAAAACATACAGGTGAAAATTAAAAAATTAAAAATAGATGAAAAAAAACATTACAGATGAACCATATAACAAAACACTACAAAGTAAATCTTGAATACCAAGTTGAAGCTCAACGCCTCATACAAACATAAATTTCAAAACATACTTGGTTCTTTAACTTGGATTTCTCATAATACATATATAAACTAAAACTCATTGTACTAAAATAGTTCTTCAAGGAATTTTTGAACTAAAAGTGAAATACTACAGTATTTTATAATGGAAATAAGTACGCTGTGAAAACAGAACTTCATTTGGTAATTAAAATATTCTGATCTTTGAAGTAATATTTCATTATAAAGACGCCAATTGCATTTGCATCAGCTCCCTAAACTTCAGAAGAATCACCAGGCCAGTAATAAAAGATTGATGCTAAAGTAGAATCTGCAAAATGAATAAAAAAGCATGAAAAATAATTTCAAAGTGGGAAAAAAATGAAAGGTCACCCCAAAAAATTATTTTTTTGCAAAATTGATTGGAGCTATAAAAAAGTTGAAAATCAAGCAACAAAAATTATTTGACATTTGAACAAAAAGTTATTAAATTGCAAGACAATTTGTGAATTTCAAGTAATTTTAAATACTGAAATATAAATTGTATCATACTGAATCTTAAGCTTTATAAACACAATGAAAATAGCTTGAAATACATTATACAGACGATGTACAATGATCAATATACTAACTTTTAGGTAGAAAACAATAATTATAAATCTTACAAAAGAAAATCATAACCTATGATGAGTGCTTGAAACACCTATTTCAAAAAACTGAAATGGGTTAGCCAAATATAGGCCATACAATGAGTCAGTAACAGTGTGGAACTCATTTCAAAAGAACAAAAATTGAACATTGAAATAATTAAATTGAGTGCATTTAGTAGTGCCTCTTTGGTACCTTTCTCATTTAACAAATTATGTTTATCTAACTTTCCAATTTCTTTAATAAGATATGGTGAAGGAAAAGTAAAAAGATAGAACAATGAGCCAAATTGTATGATTACTACCGGTGATAATGAATTACATTGATTCATCCAAGATTCAAGTAATTTTTTATTCGTCATATGATTCTAACTGTTGGCTAGCCAAATCAAAATAGTGGGATTGAAAGCAAGGATCATCAAGCACTTATATCGTAAATGGTTTGTTTTAGTAAAACAACCGATTTGGAATTCACAGGAATTTTAGAAAATCAATTTGGTCCTCGAAAAATTGGTGACATAACACTTTAACATAAATTAGATGTGGACCAGAACTTGCCTAAGTTAACATTCCATTACACTAAAAAGATGTCAAATTTCACACCTCTACTTGTGTTTAGTGAGATGGTGGAAGTGCATCCAGTACAACTAAAAAGAAGCGAGATTTTCTTGCACAGGTGTGACACATGTACATCAGCTGCCCCACTGGCCTAGGTCTACAACCACAAAGCGAACTAGATCATTCCTAGAATGTCTCCCACTTTGGTCCATTATGCTTCATACAACTATAACCTTAGCCTGGTTTGTGTGCCTAACAATTAGCATGTTTTTCTATGCAATAGTAAATCAAACCCAATAACAACTCAACAATGGAGGGGAGAAAAGATGAGAAAGCGTCAAAGAAGTAACTGAGAATATGAAAAGGATAAGACGTTTTTTATGCCGGTGTCAAATCCACCATAATGATTCAAACGCATGAGACTCTCGATCCTAGTTGTTTGACATTATTATATTGTCCTCTCTATATCCAGTGAGAGCAACTATGCATAGACAGCAAACATCATGTTCCTTTAAACATGCACATCTTAAATAGGGTATAGGATCAACAGCAATATGTTTTTGTCCTTTCTTACACTGCACAGACTCAGAAAGCCAACACAAAGAAAGTCATACTACTTTTCAAACTTAAACTCTAAACACACTGTAAGTTATAAGAATGGTATCAACTCAAACAATGGTCCTCACCATGCACTAACAAAATAAATTTTAAATTACAGAAATTCGAATCCACATTCCAGCAACCTCTTACCATAATATCACCATCATATTCGCAGATTTCTATCATATTATCCAAACTTGAACAGTTAAACCACAAGAAATCAAAATGTAAGAGAATTTCTTTCAAATGCAAGAGAAAAATACCGAGGTTCATGTCCAATTTAACAATTAACACCCCAAAAAATTGTCACTAAAATCTCCAAGATGAGATCAGAAAATTATAGCCCAAAAACCCTTATAACAACTTTCTGTAAGCGAGCTAAACAGTGCTAAGGACAGAAAAAAAAAGCCAATGCAAAAAAAAATTATCAAGGAATGCATCATACCTGAAGCAGAAATAGTACCCCACACATCAGTCAATAAAATTAACATACTTACACTGACTTCACAAATCTTCGATATCTATTTCCTTTTGTAATTGAGCATAATAGTAAAGTAACCAAGCAAAAGCATAATAATAATAACAGCAAGAATGACAATAGTAATAAAATAACAACAATAATCTAATTCCTTTTTGTTGACATCATTTTAACCTCCATCAGTCTATAAATCCATAAGAAACGAGAGGTTTGTATTAATGGTTAGAATATACAGTATTACCTACATAACTTGAGGGGGTATGTATAGGGGTTAGAATGGGAGGTGGAAGGTGAATATAAAAATATCGTTAAACTTGAGTGCAGTTCTTATAACGATTATGGCGATAATTATGATCAAAGAATAAAGCACACCTAGTGGCCCGTGTAAGGCACAACGCCACCATACTGTCCCACACCATGATACTGCTGCACTCTTCCAGATCCACTTATCCCCACCTGCTGCTGGCTTGCATATGAACTTGGCAGCCCTACTTGATTCCCATACCCCCCAACAACAACACCCCCATGATTCACACTCCCTTGTCCAACATAACTGCTAGTGTTCGTCCCCGGTGACCCAATCCCCAACAACCCACTCAATTGCAACCCGGCACCCCGAGATGCCAGCAATGCCGTCAGTGCCTGCCCAACTGCCGGATTAACTGACTGCACTGCCGTCCCTGCTACATCTCCTCCTGCCGCTGGCCCGGCTGGAGCCATCAAGTGCCCCGTCATTGGCACTGCCCCCACACCAACAAACCCACCACTATGAGAACTACCTTGCACCACCCCTACTCGCTGTTGCTTCGAACCATCAATTGCCTTCTGGCAATGCAAAATATGCCCCTCAAACTTCTTGTGCGGCCCCTCCAACGCCCGCTTTGCACCCTCCACACTCTTATAAACAAACAAACAGAACCCCTTCGGTTTCCCAGTTACCTTATCAAGCCCCAAAGGTCCTTCCTCAATCTCCCCAAACCGCGCAAAAAACGAAAGAAGCCTCTGCGGGTCCAATTCCGCACTCACATTGCTCACGTAGATCTTCCTCTGCGAGAAATCTGAAGCCCCGGGCGCCATCGAAATCGTCGCCTGGACTGGGCCCACGGACGCCAGCTGGCAAGCCGCAGTGCGGTTGCCGATCCTCTTCTGCGGCTGGCGAAGAGCGTTCCGCGCAGCGCGACGGGTCTTGAAAAGGACGAAGCCATAGCCCTTGGACTTTCCGGTGGCCTTGTCCGTAACGGCCTTGCAGTCCTCGATGTCGCCGTAGGAGGAAAAAGCGGCGGTGAGGGTTTCGACGGTGGTGTCCCAGCCGAGGCCATGTACAAAGATCTTGCGGTGCGCGGGATCGGCGTCGGCGGTGCGTCGTATCCGTTCCGCCACGTCGCGGTGCTTGGAGGCGGCCTCCATGAGAAGTTTCGCGATCTCATGCTTGCCGAGGGGTTCTAGAAGGTCCCGGATTGGCTCCTCGTCGTCGCTTGGAGAGGAGCAAGACGTGGAGGGGGCCTTGGAGGTTTCATTGCTCGGTGCTAATTCCTCTTCAATTTCTTCGCTTTCTTCTTCTTCTACTTCTTCTTCTTCTTCTTTTTCTTCTTCGTATAGTTCCTCTTCTTTATACTCTGCTTCAACATTCAATTGGGGCTGTTGTTGTTGTTGCTGTTTGAGAGGGGGCTCTGCGGATTTCGCCGGACGAGGTGGCTGTTTTCGCTTCCTCGCCATTGTCGTCGTCGAATTAGCGTATCCCGAGTGCTGCAACTTCAGGTTAGGGTTTGATGATTTTGGTTACGATCTTCGGAAGTACGAGCTTTTCGGTATTGTGTCATATTTATTTACGTCTGGTTTTTTATACTAGGAAACACTTTTCGAAATAAGATTCTTTTTTTTTTCGAAATAAACCTAAATAAAAAATAATTCTTCAAGTACATTCTCGTGCTACAATTTCTTTCCAAATTTTGTTAATACCTCGTTAATATTTAAAACCGTGTTTAAATTCTTTTTTATTTTATTATAATAATTATTAGTTAATCTACTTCACATAATCAATAAAAATCATATTTATAATTCTAAGGGAGATTATCTTATTTGTCAAGAGTTTTGATTAATAAAACATTTTAACTTTCAAATCTTCCAAATTGCTTACAATTTATATTTTTAAAGATTAAAGGAACACATGTCATACTTTTTTGGCACAAAACAACCAAGGAAAACTTTAGTTTAACAGTTAACTAAGCTGAAGAACATTTCATCTGGATCTACATATTGGATTTTGCATCAGAAAATTAAAATAGTTGTTATGTGAAATTGGTTGAGAGAGTTATTATGAAGTATCTTTTGGTACTATCATTATAATGGCCATAACATCATTTCTTTCATGGTCAGAATTATGTTTTCAGAAAATCGAATTCTCACATTTCTTATTTCAAAAAAAGGGTTTTCAAAATTTGGTTACGGAACCAAATTCTTGGCTTTTTTTGGATAATGAACAGGAGTGAAAAAAAGGTTGTTTGGTGAAAAAAGATTCAAAATATTCTGCACCTCATTAATGAATAACCTTCCATGAAGATTGAGTCTTCCGAGTTGCTTAATACTGAGCTCATTATTTCTATCCATGAAAAACATATCCAGTACTTGAAGATTCTTCAATTCTCCAAAATGCATTGGCATCATTTTCACTCTTGTATCTATAAATTCAGGCAACATAATTTTTTGAGTTTATGCAAATTTGAGGGCAACTCCTCGAGACTTAAATAGTAGTTCAACTTCAGTATTAGCAAGTTATAAAGCAAACCTATTGAATTTGGTAGCTTTTGTATCCTAGTAGACGAAAGGTCCAATGAAAGGAGATGTTTAAGACCGCCTACAGAATTTGGGACATCTTTAAGGGCATAACAACCATGGAGAGATAAGACGCGTAAAAACTTATTTTTGAAGAACAAATCATGTATCGAAATCTTGAAATACCATCCATAGTAAATGTAAGTTCCCCAAATTTCTATAATGGGAAGAAATGAACAAAGTCTTTTAGCATCAGTTAAACTCCCGAAATCATTAAAACATTTGACGTCATTGAATTCAAATGAAAAATAACGGGTTGTTTTCGCTATACATTGACCTTTATCAAATTTCAACCTGAAACAAAAATCTCCATAAACATATTTTGCCAAATCATTTAGAAGGTCATGCATGACGAAACACCTTTTAGTGCTTTGTTCAAAGAAAGACCTCCTTGTTTCAGTGCCTTGTTGAAAGAAAGACCTTGAAAAAAGATCATTAAAGTATTGTTCACCAACTTCTTCAGGATGTCGTTGTAGACACTGTAAAAAAAATTTGGGTCATCCACAACAAAATTAACTCCTCCTTCATAAACTCATAATCTTTGGGGAATAAAGCCCAATAAGCAAAACACCTTTTAAGATGAGAAGGAAGGTGATGATAGCTCAAATATAGAGCAGGGATAATTTCATTGTCTTCTTTTAGTAAGTCCCATATGTCACTTACCAATATGTTTTTCAAGTCTGAAATGGATGACTTTGTGCGTAAAAGACATCCAATTGTTTTCAAAGCTAGAGGTAATCCCACGCACTTCTCAACTATCCTTTTATCAATCTCCTTTAGCTCTTCATTCAATTCAAGATCACCATCTTTCAATGCGTGATTTTCAAAAACATTCCAACATTCATCCTCTCCTAATTGCTTTAGGCAAAGCACTTTAGACCTCATGATAGAAGCAACTTTCTCACCACAAGTTGTGACAAGAATTCTACTTCCTGGAGCCCCATAGGTAAGAGGAGTTCGCACAGCTTCCCATTCTTCTGGTTTTTCGTTCCAAACATCATCCAAAACAAGAAAAAATTTCCTTCCTAACAATTTTTCTTCCAATCTTTTGTAAACCATTTCTAGATTCCTACTATTATCTTTTTCACCGGTGAATGCCTCAATAATTGTTCTTGTCACAGTAAAAACATGAAAATAATCTGAAACACATACCCAAGCTTTGATATCCAATTTTGCATCCTCGATCTTTGGGTCATTGTAGACATGTTGGGCAAGTGTGGTCTTACCCAACCCACCCATGCCCACAATGGAAAGTATAAGTATTGAGGGTTGGTTTCGATTATCGGTTTCCAATTTGAGCCAATTAATGATTATATCTTTTTCAGCATCTCTACCATAAATAACACTTTCAACAACGAAAAAAGTTGATTGTAATTTCTGTGACACTTTACGACCTGATCTAACTCTAGAATAACTACCCTCTTTCAAAGCAAGAACATCCTTTTGCCTTGAAAGATATTCTAGTTTTTCCAAGACTTCTTTCATCCCTGATTCAATTAATTTTCTTGTTAAATGAAATGAAAGTAGAGTTAAAGAGATTGGATACCTTGTAAGTAATTTTTAATTAACTAAGATTTGGTTTATCAGTTTTTCTTTATCTCTTTATTTATCGTTTTTTTATTCAATTTGGTTTAATAGTGATTTATATATCTCTTTATTTATTATTTTTGAAAGGTCTTAAATTATTTTCACTTTTATTTAAAAATAGTCAGATAATTTTTTTAATATTCTTCCATTGACTAACTCTAGAGTGAGACTTAACACTTTTACTGTGGATTGGTGCACTTTGTTGGTTCTACATTTGTTTCATAAGGTTAGTGCAGTTTTCTGCAATTATTTGAATAATGTTGTGGCGTTTTCAATCTTCAACAGTGATTAAAATACTATGCAAACAAGGTTTTTTTTTTTTCCTAGTAATTAATTATATAGTTTTTTTTTATTTAAAGATATTTTTACTCATCTTATGTCTATGTTCTTTATGTTCTTTTTTTTTTGTTAATGATCAATTATTTGTTTGTCAATGTAGGTTGTTTGAATTTTTTTATAATATTTATGACGGTGAGATATCTACATGATCTTCTAAGTCAGGTATATGGAATTATTTTGATATACTATGATTTTTTTTTAGAAAAATAGGATATGTTTTTAGTGGTAGAAGAATGGCATTCTCCTGATGGCAATATTAAAAGGCTTTTACTTCATTTATCATTTGACACATGTCTAACAATAATACTTTTATAAAATCTTTAATAAAAAAAATCTATTAGATGTTTAGAATGTTTAATAGTCTCTTAAACATTTTGATGATCTAATATTTTTTTATTATCTAATAGTTCATACACCTTCTGAAATCACAACGAAATAATAAAAATGTACGCATATATAATACTTATAATAGTGAGGATTTATCTCATCAAAGAATAAATAAGCATGGAAAGAGTATAAACCTGTTTATGTTGAATATAACACACAAAAATTTGATTTAGTTTGACTTAAGTCTACATAGTAATTACCTTTTTAACTTTTACTAAGTTATCTTATCTTTTACAAATTAGAATATACTTAGATTCCAACTAAAAATTCAAATGAAACTAGAGATAATAATTATAAAATTCATTATAAAAAGAGGACATGTGTTACGGTCTTAAACAAAGCACAAGAAGAGAGAAATAAAAAGAGAGAGAAAGACTTATTCAAGAGGTTAAATGTGTTTTAACTCTCTATTTTAAATTTTCTTTTCTATGAGGTGTCTCTAACCTCATTCTCTTATGCTCTATTTGCATATGAGTAAACACTGTTCACTCGGATAGAAAAACACAAATTTTTTGTGTTTGTTTCCAATGAATTAAACAATTCGGAAAACATCCGTTGTGCCAAGAGAAAAAAGAAAATGAAACATTACATCATATCATTGAAAAGTCAAAACTGCCCTTAATTATTATTTTTATACCCATGAAAAAACTATGAAATAATTAAAATATATTTAAAATTTAAAATAGAAATATTATATATAAAAAAATAAAAAAAATTATAAATAATAATAATAACTAAAATAATAATAATAAAAATAAATATAAATATAAATTACATACTTAATAATAATTAAAATAAATTTATTAAATAATAATATTAACAATAATAAAAATTAATTTTTATTTTTATTTAATTTAATTTTATGAAAATATTTTTTATATATATTTATAAAATTTTAATTAACTAAATTCTACACAAAAATATCTATTATTTTATTATTTAAATATTTTTTAAGGAAATGGTAAATTTGTAAACTTACATTTTACACATTTTAGAAAAAAAAATCTCCTTACAACCATCATATCACTCACAATCTTCAATAAATTTTCCTCACAAATTCACTTTAATATACCATAATCCAAACAACCTCACTATTTACTCTAAATATCAGAATTATGTATTATTTATTGATTTAATATTAGATTATTTTAATTATATATGTCCCACTTTCCTATTTATTTTTTTTTATATATAAACAGTCTGTAAATTATTAAAGATAGCATAGAAGTCTGGATGGATACTCCAAATAATTTAAATATTTTCACTGCAAATAATTATGCTTATTCCCTGTAACGGATTGGAGTATGAACCTTATGAATAATTATGTCACATCTCGAGGAATAGGTTACTCAATTTTTTTTCATAATTTCATTTTCGTCATTAAATGATCAAAGAAACGTGATTTTTTAAAAATAGTATTTATATGAGATCTCTAAATTCTTCAGATGTTTAAAAATAATCAAATAAATATTTATGCCATGTTAAGGAGGCAATTACAAAATCTAACTTGAACAAAGCTGCAAAAGATTGAATAATTTTTAAACTACACAAAAACTGGGGCAAAAGTTTGAACTTCAGTTTTCTTTCAATATGTCTAAGATAATTTTAAATTTGTTTAAATAATTTATATTCTGGAAAATATATTGAAAATTATTTTTCTTTCTTAAGACATCCACTATTATTGTATACTAGAGTTAAAATATAATTTTTGTAGTTTAGGTTTAGTGCAGGACACATTATACACTTACCGAGACTGTATGATTTTTTAATTAGACGCTTACTGATTTCATATTTGAATTATCTTGTTCCATTTTGAGAATTTCTTAAATAACTATTGTATATGAAATTATAGTGTTATGCACTAGACAATCAATATTTTAACCCATCCTTGAATTAAGTTTTCAAAATAAAGATCTGTCATTAATAAATAAAACTCAAAACTTCATTTAATTACAATTTTGAGTGTCTAAGAGGCATTATGCAGAAAATATAATGCGTGAGACGCTCTCTGGAGTAAATAAACCAGTAGACACTCCCTACGGACAATACATAACACAATAGAGGCTCTTTGCAACTTACAAATTGCTAAACGCTTAGGCTAATATAAAGATAGATATTGCATTTAATTAATCACATCTTTCTTTGGTTTGAATTTCTTATATAAATTCTAAATCAAGAAAATCATAAGCTGTTATTTTGGGTATTAGACGCTTAAACATTCTCTTTCAATCAATATTTAACCTTGAAAATAGCATGTATGGAATCTTTAGACATATTCACACAGTGTTCAAGAAGCCTTTCCAAAACCCAATTTGGACATAGACTATAAAAAGAGAAAAAAATTGAAGTTATGAATTGAAATAGGAAAGCATCTAATGAGGTTGCTCATGGAACTGTATGATGATAATGTTCATAGAGCGTCCAATGAAAAAAACGAACGACATAATAGTGATATCAGAGCAATGTTCCATGTGAGACCTGTGGAATACATCAATAATAATATTTTTACATTGATTTGTATCATTTCAGATGACAACTTACATGATGAACACTGAATTGACAGAAGCGGTACAAGCTATCAAGGACATGACCACTGCACTTTTGAACCAAAGGCATGAAGGAACAACTGAATCACAAGATTTAGTGGAATTTAGAGAAACCACCTCCACAATTCTCTAGAGGTTACAACCTAGAGAAGGCTAAATTATGGATCGATGAGATGGAGAAAATATTTAGAATTATGAATTGTTCTAACAAACATGTGATAAATTATGCTATATTTATGCAAAAGACACTATGAAGATCGAAGAAGAACTCACCCCAGGTGGGGTGGGGCTGAGATGAGTACCACCTCAGTTTGGTAGGACTGTGATCTCTATTAACTAAATTAAACATCACTACAACATTGGTTGATGGCACTAATGTTAAAGTGGCAAGTAACACCATCAACAACCACAATTTAGAAAATGACTTTGGAAGTTAGCACTTAGAACTAGACTGCATTCACCACATGAGTTTAAATACATGCAAACACTGGTAATGTAACTTAATCACATGTCATTTCAAGTACACCACATGTTGCAATTTATTGTTGTCTTAAACCATTACTGAAAGATAGCACAACCACATTATTACTACTCTCATCTCTCCCTGCAAATCCTTTCCAACATTTTAGCCTGCAGGCCAGTTCATCTGTCTTCCCCCAAGGAGGTGCACATGAATGTGGTAAACTGATTGGCCTGTCAAAAGTAAAATCACAACTCAATATACTGTTGAAGAAATCACTCAAGAATCAAAGAACCAAACAGAAGATGATTTATCAAAGCTCAGGAGTTGGCCTGGAGGACAAAACTTACATCCCTTTGGCCCATCATTTATTACAATCCTGAAGCCGTCATCCAGACCTTCTTGCTTTGCAACCAGCTTCGCGGTGTACAGAAGGCGGCCAAGAATATCAAAGTGCCTTTCCTCTGCCTGCAGAAAAATCAACAAGAACATGAACATGAACAAGCATAATGAAAACCAAAGCTTCAGTCACTAAGTTTGTTTAGTCACAAATGTGTAGTATATAGTTCTTTTTCTTTTGCTCTTGTCTAGAGATATAGTTGCAAGAGTGTAATAAGTTATTCATAACAACGAATGAATAAATAGTACATGATTTCAAACTAATATCTCAACTTTGCAGGAATGGAGACACAATACAAAAATGGTAAATTGATTTACAAAAATTTAGTGATATAACTAACGAGTTATGACTGAATGTAATTGGTGTTAAATTGATGGAAGAGATTTCATGATCTTCCATTTCCATGGATGTAAAAAAAATTAAAACTGTTTGCATAATTTCTTCTTTCCCAAAAAAAAGAATAGAAAAAAAAAACTTCTTTCCATGATTCCAATCTATTATTTTCCAACCATGCTTTTAGGTTCCCTCTAACCATTTAATCAAACTATCTTCTATTTGATCTAAATTTTCTCATTGGAAACTCCACCAATTGTTTAAGGTAACCAAACCACTTTAGACAACCTTCAGGGCACAGTATTTGCAAACATAAGCCATCATTTAGAAAAAGTGACAACAGAAAAATGAACAAACAAATAGGAGTAGGTAGCGTGCAAATTGTCACATTCTCATCATAAAATATTAGGTGCTAACCACCATGAACCTGCTTCAGAGCAAAGCAATTAAAAGTAGAAACACACTAAACTTTATCTAGTTAAAGAACACCACACAGATTCAGTATTTTGAAAGAATAATTACAAAATAACCATAGCTATAATTACTTGTTAGCTAAATTTTGGTACATCCATAGTTCCACATGGAAAGGTTAATATCAAGTACATGTAGTGATCACATAACAAAAAGAAGATGCCAACACTAACACTTTATAGTTCAAAATTGTATCATTGTTACCACAGGGCGAGCGTTCTGAAGGAATATATAATTTATCATTTGCTTGAAATACTAGTAAATAATGGGAGAAGTTACATTTTTACTTTCTAAAGTGAGTTTAAAGAGGAAAATAGTTTATGTTCTTTTTAAAGTAAATAACTATAGCAAGCATGATCATACATGGGTGCAATTGATTTTCCAAAAGTTTGAGACACCAAAATATGCCTATATACACAGAAAGTAACACTAATAAGTACCTTGGATAGACCACTTAACCCATCTTTGACTTTAGGAATGATAAGAATATGTGTAGGAGCTTGAGGAGTTATGTCCCTGAAGGCAAGCACCTGTCAAAAAGGGGGAAAATAATAGGATCATTAATAGTTATTATAAACAAATACACCAGAAGTCTGGGCAAGCAAAATTTCACTGTTACCTAGCTTAGAGTAACTACTATGTGTTTCTCTTTTAACCAACCTTTATAGCATAAAGCACAGAGGTTATGAGCAAAATCTGGCCATGCTCTCTTAACAATAAGGACATAAATGGCCAAAGGAAGAGAGAAAAAAGTTAACAAATAAACATTTCACTGGTGCCCACACAATGACCGTCAGAAACAATATTCTGATCATGAGATTGAATCTTTTTAAAGGGAGAAGAAATTAAGGAGGGCAAAATGCAGATAGGGAAAAAAATCAAACAGAACCTATTACAAAGTGAATTATGTTAGAAATTAAAGTTATTCTGAACGGTAAAAAACATGCAAAGATCCTTTAATTTCCCAACATTTAAGGCTTAAATTTAATGGTCAACAGTTTCTAATGCAGAAATCTAAAATAAAATGGCTCAGGGGCAACCAAGAAAACAATAAAACTGTAGTACAAACAAACACAATTTGGAAAGATTTCCCACAAAGAAATTGAAATATTCATAAAGACATTACTAGATGGCAGGAAATAAAAAGTACTCCAATAAATTTAACCATGTAATCAACAAGCTTTTTTACATTTGAGCTAGAAGCCTAAAGGAGCCCTAATTTAGAATGTACAATCCAGCAGAAATGCTTGCTTCCTGTGAAAGCTTTGAGTTCACAGAGATTACATGTAAGGAATCCTACATTGAGTAGAATAATCTATTTGATGTGCTACTTAAAACCTTGAGACTTTTCTACCTAACTCACTAGTCACTTCAGTTGAATTCTAATATTGTGCTAATGTCCCTAATTATTACTTTATTTATTTAGTAGATTGTACTGTTTTCACCATGAACAGCAGATTTATGAATTTCTTCTCGTACGCTCACCAAGAGACACCAACATAGCGCTCACCAATCATAAATATTAGCATAGAACAAAACACACCAGGCATCATTATATTACCTTATCATCCTCATAAACCACAGTAGAAGGAATCTCCTTATTGATGATCTTGTCAAATCTGCAAACCAGATAATACAACATCAATGATAGGTATTCATAAAATTCTCAAGAAACTGAGATGCCTTCTCAGATCCTTTTCCAACTTCCAGCACAAAGAGGTCAAACCCTCTTGGCTCTTGCAACATGGCCATATAAAAACACTAATCAAATTTCATCAAATTCCAACCAGCGAAACTAAGGAAACAACCAGTTTCAAATGGAAATGGGCCATCCCATCAATCAAGCATACATCTTTACTTCAAAGTAGCACCAATGAGGACATACCTAACACATTTCTTTCCAAAATAAACTGTTGAGAACATAAAAGTGTAATCTTTTTAGGGTTTTTGCAAACTAAATCAAAACATCGAACAGATAGATGGGAAGGAATTATGTGAAACAGAGAGATACCCATGAAAGAGGGAAAATTGAAAAACTGTTAAGACCAAAAAGCAAGTAAGGGGAGAAGGAGTGGTGTAGTAAAGAAGGAAGCTTTAAAACATACATGGTTGGAGCATCAGCATCAGATGGAATGGCAGCAAGAGCAGCTTCCTTCTCTGAAGCCATGGCGCTGGAACTAGTTAAGTGTGATGCCAAGACACTGATTCTGTCCCTTATATTGTTGTTTTTGGCACTCATTCATAGAACAATACTTGGGGAAACCCCAAATCCAATGAGCTTTGGGCTGAATCCAAACGGGTCCTTTTTGGTTTCAAAGAGAAAATCCAAACATGTCTAATTCTTTGTTCTTAGAATGAAAGGTTCTAATGTTATGCCCCTTTGTCTTGTCTATTAGATTTTTTTTAAATATTATATTATAATAACGTTAATTATTAAAATAAATAAATTTTAAAAAATTATTAAAATGGATCAATTATATAAGTTAACACGATTTTATTACGACAAAGTCGTATCAAGATGATACAATTAATATATAAGACTTTAGTAAAAGGAAAATATACTTTGTTAACTTATATGGAGTTATATACAACTCTTGAGTGATGTGTTTAGAAATAAATATATATAATAAAAGATAAATTTAGAATTAAATAATATAAAAAAATATTAAAATAATAATATTGAAAGTTGTAATGTACTGTGAATTGTCAATGTATCATTATCCTTAATAGAATTATGTTTTAAGTGAAGTTGTATCACTTAGTACAAAATATTAATTAAAACTATAGTGAAAATTTTAATAATTTTTTAAAATTTTATCTATCTTAATAATTAATCTATTAAAATACCTTATTTTTGGTAAACAAAACATTGTATTCTTCTTCTTCTTCTACCAATGATAATGACAAGGTTGATGTGTGTTATGTTTATGACATGCTGTAATTTGTGTTTGATTTTAGCTTTGGATAAATAATTTACACACTTAATTAATTCAGATTATCATTGTACTAGAAGTACTAATCAGAATTATGTTTATCTATCGTATTATCATTTGATTAAAATTAAATATGTCTAATTATATAATGATTATTTTACTTTTAATTATTATTTTGAAAGTTATATAAAATATATTACTTTTAATAGATTACAAAATATCGCACAGCGATACTATGCTTATTAAAATTAAAACTTAATTAAAATATATAGATAATGTAATAAGGTTAGAAGTGCATTGTTCGTAGATTCAAGATACGCGATTTATTTATACTATATATTTTTAATATTTATATTTACTATTATTTTTAAACGTGTGGATGCAAAAAATAATATTTTCTAACGTATTTAGAATATATATAATTACGTTGGAACTAAGGAAGATTGTTATTTTCTATTTAGATCTAAATTAAAATTAATTATTTAACTCCAGCTTTAATCGATTCAGAAAATGCTTTTATGAATTTTCAAAAATTGTATCAATTTTTTTATTTTATTTAACACACAACACATTTATATTTTTAAATTTTTTTAAATTTAAAATAATATATTAATTTTAACAATAGAAGTTAGTAAATCCGAATTTAGTTATTTTTTTTCTATTCATTGTTTCAATAAAAAAAACTTATATTATTTTAAAAATTAAAAATGTACAAAAATATTGCAATTCTTTTTAAATAATCAAAGTTATTAAGTTTTAATTCAACTATGTAATTTAAAAGGAAAAAGTAAATATTCTCTTTAAATTTTTATCTCTTTTGCAAACAGATATTTAAATTTATCCTTATTGATCCTTAAATTTGATCTCACCTATAAATAAACCCATATTAGATAAAAAAAATTCACTATTACAAATTACACAATAAAACAATGTTGTTTAATAGTTGGTTATTTAAAGCAGTGTAAAATTAAAGAATGTGACATTTTTTTAATAATGTAAATATGATTCTATATTAAGTGTTGTTTGATCAAATGAAAATTACTTTCTATACATCAACGAGTAGCCTATGTTCAAAAAGTGAGTATATATACATATGCTAAAATGGGTTAGTTTAATTACTAAAAAATGTCTAGGTTGGTCGATCATAATAAAATAGGTTATAAATTTTGATTTTTTTTTATCAAAGGCAGGATGATCTACTATTTTCTTTTTAATTTTTCTTAAATTTTATATTTTTAAAATTTATTATATATATAAAGTATATTTAATTATATAAATATTTTCTAAATTTTTAATTGATTAATTAATCTCTCTAATAGAATAAATTAAAATAATTATAACCTTTACAAATTAAATTACATTATTATAAGTAATAATTGAAACTTAATTTATAAAATTTAATAATTTATGTTATATTAATATTGTATATTTGGATCTTTCAAATTATATAATAAAAAAGTTATTTTTTTAACTATTTTTTATTTATTTTTAAATTTAAAAATAAGAGTGGATGGACCAACCTTTTTCATTATGCTTTTGATCCACCAATTTGGTAGGTTAGACAAGACAAGTCACTACAATTTTTTTTTATTAAATAACAATCAAATTTAGAGATAAAACATAATTAGTTCCTATATTAACTAAATTATATATTATTTTAGAGACTAAAAAATTATTTATGTAAAGTGGTTTCATTATTAATAGAAATTTATAAAATGGTTTCTAAGTTGATATCTAAATTAACTATCAAGGTTTTAGTTACTAATATTTTAGATTTTAAATTAGTATCTAAAAGACTAATAAAGACTAATTTAGAGTAGTTAGTAGGTCAAACCTTTAGAAACTAAATTTGATACCAATTTAAAAATTAGCTTATAATTTTTTATTAATAATAGAAATTACTCTATATACTAATTTTTTTTTTAATTTATAGAATAATCTCTAATTTAATGAATATAATAACTAATTATTTTGATATCTAAAATTAATTTTTATTTAATGGTTTTATTGTGATGAGTGAAAAAGGATCAGAAGATTAAAAACTAACTCAACTTAAACCAATGTCTATTTTATCACCCTAAATATATATTTGGTAAAGTATACTTAAAGTAAAATATAAAAACATATAAAATTATTTATCAAATATTATGTATCAAAATAAAATACGAATATACCAATTAAAATAATAATATATTAAAAGAAACAAATATCATATATATATATATATTATTATTATACGTGTTTGACGTATTATATATATTTAAAGTAGTTTTAGAAAAGAAAAATAACCCATAATAAAATATGATGTAATACCCCAATGTACTAGTGTACAAATACAACCTAATATGACAAGTGGGAACATATAGATGTAATGGGTGGTACATTTCATAATTAGCACTTGTCAAGTGAAAGGAACAACAAGTTCATTTTCCTAGTAAAAACACATACAGGATGAAAGACTCAAAAGATTTTTCTTTTTTTTCAATAATTACTTAAGAGTTTATATTAAAGAAAGATGATTTTGAAAACCGAATTGATTATAATTCATTTAATTAAATTTGAAATAAACGAATCAATTAACTAATCTAAACTAACTTTAATAATTTGATTTATATGATTAATGTCCTATAACAAAATATATAAGCAAAATTATTTAAGTTGATATTATTCCTTCCTCATTTATGAAATAATGTTATTCCCAACGACCCTAACTACTTTGGTGGCTCCATGGCCAAACTTTCTCTAGTATTAATGAAAAGTACAAAGAAAAACATGTACAAAAGAGTTGTGCCCCCAACGTTTTCTTCAATTTCTGGCTTGCAACACCATTTTCTTCACTTATACACCAAAATTGTTACACTGTGATCTCTTATCTATCTGGTGGGTTCTATAGAAGATTGGGTTTCTTTTTCCATTCCATGGCTTCTCTTGTGCTTATTTTGTCTTTTCTAGCAAGAACCAAAATTGGAAACCAAGCTTCCATTGTAAGTGATGCCTCGTTTGACACTTTGGAAGATGATTCGAGTTTGCTTGAAAGAGGCACTGAACTAAGAAAGTATGAGAAAATGTTGGAGATGATGGTGGGTGAGAAGATTGTTGAGGAGCCAAAAGTTTGTGTCTATTTAGTTTAGTTTAGCCAAAGTTATTGGTTCTTCAAATTTTATTGGAACAATTTCAGGTCAAGTCTTCAATTAATCTCATCCTTTTACCTTTTTATTCTATGTCTCTTCACTCCCTTGTTTTTATTTGAAAATTATGTACCTTTTAATGCAACTTTGTTAGCATTAGTGTGATAAGGGTTTAGTATATAGTATATCATTTGTTTGAATGTCAAATTAGAACAAGTACCAAAGTGTTTCAAATATAGGATTTTTTTAGTACACTACTAACTCTTAGTAGTTAAATTAGAACTTCGAACAAAAGGAAATTATATACTAAGCATAAGTTATTCAAAGAAAGGTAAGTAAAGAGGTGTCATAATTAAAACAAAATATTGTATATTCCAATTTTACCAAATCGAAAAGTAAATTCGAGAAGAAGTTCAATACTATAGTTATCTAAGTACATCTATGACTTACTTTCTAAATTAATGAAAGATAGAAAGTGTTACATGACTACTATTAAATGAACAAATTCGACATATGTAATTGAAAATAAACGATATGGAAAGTGTAATCATTGTACAATAAAGATATAAATGTGTGTCAATAAATTTTTGGTAGATTGTGTGAAAAATAGGTATAATAGCATGCAATTTTCAAATACTAAGTTCGAAAACTTCTTCTTCTTATGTTAGTGTAGGGATAATAACATGCAATTTTAACAAGATAAGAAATGGAGAAAATATTTAGTGATTTTTATATTGGTTTGTTAGATAGCGCTTACTATGCCTAATTTTCAATCAATAAATTGAGTTATATTATGCAGACTAACACTGTAAGTTATAACACGAGTATTATTTCGGCTCGTATCAACTCTCGACTAACTTGTACGAGTATTGTTTCGGAACGTAGCTAGTCCTCAAGCAACTAAAGGCCTAGAACATCAGTGATGGACTTCATCTGAGCATAAATCTCAGACAAAACACGTCCTTCATTAGCAACAACTTTGTCTTGAGGAAGAGTCTCCTCCATCAGGTTGATCTTTGTAGATTGATTAACAACGTCTGACATTCATTATTGGAGATCCATTTTTGATATACTGAACTTTAGAGTTGCATTTAATCAACATCTGCATCACGTTTTGCTTTGACAACTTCTTTTTTAGACTGCATCAGAGCATCTGTCATCATCTGATTCTCTTAATTAGATGTTGACTTAGTAAGGCAAGCTAGGCTTTCTCAGACGATTTGGATTGGATTGGTGGAGCTAGTCTTTTACGTCGAGGAGACAATTTATGTTTGAAGGTAGATTTGGTTGTTATAGGTCTCCAATTTAGCCACTGAATTAGCCACCCTAATTTTTTTAATTAATTACTTCAACCCATTAGTGATCGAAACGGTGGTCGATATCACCTTTTACTTTAACGCTTGAATTAGCGATCGATTTTCCCATCAAAAGTTGGTTGCTAATTTGGTTTCCTGGAATTTTGTGTAAGAAATTATGTATATTAATTTCTATAAAGTGACTCACATGACTTAGAGTTTGGGCTTTGGGCCCAAATATGATTTAATAATAATAATAGAATTAAAGGCCCATTGGTTAATGTGAGAAATATATATATCTGATGATATACCTAATGAAAACCTACATCTGATGGAGATTGGGTACTAAAGGCTATAGGGTTCTGTCTCTGCAAATAATAGTTGTCTCACTGTTAACCATCACGAAAGTGTGACAAGAACGGAATTGCAAGAGATAGATTGGGATAAAGGAGATAAAGTAACTGCTCAATTAGGATCACTCATGGATCAAGGTAAGTGTCTATTCCTTCTTGATTGTATGATTGTGTGAGAATCATGATATGATAAGATCTATTTGTGAACATAAATTGTATGTGTTCAATTAACGTTCATTCATGTTTAAATTTACATGTGGTATCAGAGCCTTGTTGCTCATTTTTTGTGATTCTCCATTAATGTTTTTCCAAAATTCAAAGAACCCTAATTTTAAAATATTCCCAATTTAAGAATCCTAATTTAAAATTAGGGTTTATAAATTAAGATTTTCATTCCTCTATAATAATTCCCTAATTGTCCTAAACCATCAAAATTAAAAAACCCTAATTTTAATTAATCTTAATTAAAGAACCCTAATTTTAAAATTAGGGTTTATGGATCAACGTCATTAATGGTGTAAAACGCTTTTGATTCAAAAGGTTTTACGATAAATGTGAAAGGGAAAGTGAACCTTTACGCTAATGGAGAAACCTTGCCTTCAATTGCATGATGCGTTTCCTGCACCTTAGATTAAAGCTTAAATTCATTCCTGCACCTATTGAATTTAATTAATAATTTATGTTAATTCATGTGCACCTTACGTCATTGGCTGCATTTTATTGTGAATAATGTGTTGCAGCATTTTGGTCCCAATTTTTTTTAATTCAACTTTACGTCAAATTTTTATTTTATTTTATTTTACTATATTTGTAATGTAATTTTAAAGAAATTTTGTTATCTTATAATGTAATTTTATTTGAATTAAATTAAAGTTTAATTAAAGTTTTAATGAAATTTTATTATGTCATATAATGCAATTTACATTTAAATTAAAGTTTAATTAATTAATTAATTAAAAGTGAGTAACGGAAAATTAATTTTTTTGTTTATGTATTATTATTTTTTAAATGTAATTTAATTTACATTAAATTAAAGTTTTAATGATTATGTTCATTAAATTAAAGTTTAATTAATTGATTGAAAGTGAGGAATGAAAAATTATATTTCCGCTTTATGTATTTAGTTTTAAATTGAAATTTTGGAATTATTTGTATGATAGATTTGTAATCACCAAAGTGATCAAATCTTTAAATTTTATTTAATTCCAAATTATGGATGAAATTTTATTTCATATAATGATATTATTTTTTGGAATTATTTGTATGATAGATTTGTAATCACCAAAGTGATCAAATCTTTATGTTTTATTTAATTCCAAATTATGTATGATGAAATTTTATTTCATATAATGATATTATTTATGGAATTATTTGTATGATAGATTTGTAATCACCAAAGTGATCAAATCTTTAAGTTTTATTTAATTCCAAATTATGGATGAAATTTTATTTCATATAATGATATTATTTTTTGGAATTATTTGTATGATAGATTTGTAATCACCAAAGTGATCAAATCTTTAAGTTTTATTTAATTCCAAATTATGGATGAAATTTTATTTTATATAATGATATTATTTATGGAATTATTTGTATGATAGATTTGTAATCACCAAAGTGATCAAATCTTTAAGTTTTATTTAATTCCAGATTACTGATAAATTTTATTCCAATTACCTATAGAATAGATGCTAAATTATTTATATATATGGGTAAATGGAAATTCATTATTATAGGGCATTATGGATCACCCAAAGGTTGATTAGTTGTCCTTATAATTAATGGATATGATTGTTGGTAGTGAGTATGTGTTATTAGTTTTGCTTGTATATCCAAAGATAACAAGTGTTTCTAGTTAATGCATATATCTTACCAAATAAAGTTAATACTATTAGCATCATTATGTTTTGTGTATTAATGAATCTCCCAAAGGAGAACATTAGTATACATATAATGTTTTCTGAATCTGTATGGTATGTTTAGTTTATGACTCAAAGTATTAATGTTAAGCATGTGTGATCAAGTATATGTTCCTGTATCTTTATGCGAATGAGCATAACAAGTAATATTAAGTCTGCTCTTTCCAAAACTGATAGAGCAAAAGAATTTATGAAAATTTGTGGAAGAGCGCTCCCAAACTATTGATAAGTCTCTTGTTGGGACATTAATGAGCACATTAACCATCATGGAATTTGATGGTTCTCGTACTATGCATGAACATGTCATTGAAATGAATAATATTGCGGCAAGACTTAAGCCTATTGGAATGGCAGTCGATGAGAACTATAACATGTTAGTTCAGGAAAAGACTAAATTGAAGAATCGAGGAAACCACTCTATACACTCTGTGAACAATCAGGGAGCTGGAAATAAGGTCTTAAAGAAACATGGAAAGGGTAAAAGACCAGTGAAGATAAATGAGTCCTCTACTAAGCTCTATAAGAAGAATGACAATTGTCATTTCTGCAAGAAATTGGATTTGGTACTCTTTATGATGGATTATATAGATTGAACCTTGATAATCTATATGCTGAAACTCTTATGACCTCGCATCATAACGTAGTTTATTGAATGAATGTTCTGCTTTCTTGTGGCACAAACGTTTGGGACATATTTCCAAAGAAAGGATGGAAAGATTAGTAAAGAATGAAATACTTTCAAGTTTGGATCTGAATGTTTGTGTGGATTGTATTAAAGGCAAACAAACAAAACACACAAAGAAAAGAGCCACAAGAAGTACTCAGCTTCTTGAAATTATACACACTGATATATGTGGACCTTTTGATGCAAGTTCTTTCAATAAAGAAAGGTATTTTATCACCTTCATTGATGATTTTTCACGTTATGGTTATGTCTATTTACTGCATGAAAAATCGCAAGCAGTGAATGCCTTGGAAGTTTATATAAATGAAGTGGAAAGGCAATTAGACAGAAAGGTGAAAATTGTCAGGTCAGATAGAGGTGGTGAATATTATGGAAAATATGATGAAAGTGGACAACACCCTGGTCCGTTTGCTAAGTTCCTTGAGAGACGTGGTATTTGTGCTCAATACACAATGCCAGGTACACCACAACAAAATGGTGTTTCAGAAAGGCGTAATCGAACCTTAATGGATATGGTTAGGAGCATGTTGAGTAAGTCAACTGTACATGTTTCATTGTGGATGTATGCTTTAAAAACTGCCATGTATCTGTTGAACAGGGTTCCTAGTAAGGCAGTTCAAAAGACACCTTTTGAATTATGGACAGGAAGGAAACCCAGTTTGAGACACCTGCATGTTTGGGGATGTCAGGCAGAAGTCAGAATATACAATCCGTAAGAGAAGAAATTGGATACAAGAACAATCAGTGGATATTTCATTGATTATCCAGCAAAGTCAAAAGGGTATATGTTTTACTGTCCTACCCATAACACAAGAATTGTTGAATCTGGAAATGCACGGTTCATTGAAAATGGTGAAACCAATGGGAGTAATACTTCACAAAATGTAGAGATTAAGGAAGTTAGAGTACAAGTTCCTTTAACTAGTACCTTTACTTCAAAAGGGTATATGTTTTACTGTCCTACCCATAACACAAGAATTGTTGAATCTGGAAATGCACGGTTCATTGAAAATGGTGAAACCAATGGGAGTAATACTTCACAAAATGTAGAGATTAAGGAAGTTAGAGTACAAGTTCCTTTAACTAGTACCTTTACTTCAAGTATTGTTGTTCCTAATGTAGTTGAGTCACGCAACGATGAAGAAGAACAACAAATTAATGATCATGAAGAAAACAATGAACCTATAGTAGAACAACCACAAGAAATAGTATTAAGAAGATCTCAAAGAGAAAGAAAGTCTGTTGTTTCGAATGATTATGTGGTTTATCTACAAGAGTCAGAAAATGACTTAAGTATTGATAATGATCCAGTTTCATTTTCAGACGCCGTCAATGATGATAATTCTGATAAGTGGTTAGATGCCATGAAAGATGAGCTTAAATCAATGGCACAGAATGATGTATGGGACCTTATAGAATTGCCAGAAGGATGCAAGAGAGTCGGGTGTAAATGGGTCTTTAAGACTAAACGTGACTCTCATGGCAATATCTAACGTTACAAGGCTCGACTTGTTGCCAAAGGTTTTACTCAAAAGGATGACATTGATTATAAAGAAACATTTTCACCTGTTTCTAAGAAAGATTCCTTTAGAATTATCATGGCATTAGTAGCTCATTATGATCTTGAGTTGCATCAAATGGATGTCAAAACTGCTTTTCTGAATGGGGATTTAGAAGAGGATGTTTATATGGACCAACCAGTGGGGTTCATTGAAGAAGGAAAGGAACACATGGTGTGTAAACTCAAGAAATCAATATACGGGCTTAAACAAGCTTCTAGGCAATGGTATCTTAAGTTCAATGATACTATTGTGTCCTTTGGGTTTAAGGAAAACGTCGTTGATCGGTGTATATATCTGAAGGTCAGTGGGAGCAAGTTTATATTCCTGATTCTGTATGTTGATGATATCTTGCTTACAACTAATGATCTTGGTCTATTAAGTGAGACTAAGAAGTTTCTCTCTAATAACTTTGAGATGAAAGATATGGGTGAGACATACTATGTGATAGGAATTGAAATATTCCGTGACAGATCACAAGGACTGTTAGGTTTGTCTCAGAAAGCATATATTAATAAAGTTTTAGAGAGATTCAGAATGGATAAATGTTCGACATCTCCTATTCCAATACAGAAAGGAGACAAATTTAGTCTCATGTAATGTCCAAAGAATGACTTGGAACGGAAACAGATGGATAATATACCTTATGCATCTATTGTTGGGAGTTTAATGTATGCTCAAACTTGTACACGACCAGATATTAGTTTTGCAGTTGGTATGCTTGGTAGATACCAGAGTAATCCAGGATTGGATCATTGGAAAGCTGCAAAGAAAGTTTTAAGATACTTGCAAGGAACGAAGGATCGCATGCTTACTTATAAAAGATCTGATCACCTTGAGGTGATTGGATATACAGATTCAAACTTTGCTGGCTGTGTGGATACACGAAAGTCTACATTTGGTTATGTGTATCTTTTAGCCGGAGGAGCGATTTCATGGAAAAGTGCGAAGCAGTCAGTCATCGCTGCATCCACTATGAAGGCTGAATTTGTGGCATGCTTTGAGGCCACAGTTTAGGCTAATTGGTTGTGGAATTTTATTTCAGGACTTGGAATTGTTGACAGTATTGCCAAGCTGCTAAAAATTTATTGTGATAACTCCGCAACAGTCTTCTTTTCTAAAACGACAAGTATTCCAAAGGTGTTAAACATATGGAATTGAAATACGTTGCCGTTAAAGAAGAAGTTCAGAAACATAAAGTGTCAATAGAACATATTAGCACTGATCTTATGATTGCTGACCCTTTAACAAAAGGGTTACCGCCCAAAACATTTACTGGTCATGTTGTAAATATGGGCATTATGTTACTAGTGAATTATGAATGTTGTTATTAATGCTTATTTGACACTTTGAGCTCATTGATAAATAAAGTTTCTGAAATTTATGTTGTTTTCCACTTTATGTATATGCATGCAAATTATGTTATTATGTTGTGGAAAACAAATTATGTTGTTATTGATGACAATGACATTATGTTTGAACCTATTATGAATTTCTCACTATAAAGTCATATTAAGGAGAAAGAATGATATAATAGTACATGGAAGGAAATGTGTTGATTGAAATGACATGTAACCGCTATGACTCTTATTATTTCTGTATTCTTGATTATGAATAATGATAGAACCAATTTATGTAAGGCCTTTTAAATGCGCATTTATGTAATTATTAAATCATGAAAGTATTATAACTCATATGAGTCAAGTGGGAGAATGTAAGAAATTATGTATATTAATTTCTATAAAGTGACTCACATGACTTAGAGTTTGGGCTTTGGGCCCAAATATGATTTAATAATAATAATAGAATTAAAGGCCCATTGGTTAATGTGAGAAATATATATATCTGATGATATACCTAATGAAAACCTACATCTGATGGAGATTGGGTACTAAAGGCTATAGGGTTCTGTCTCTACAAATAATAGTTGTCTCACTGTTAACTATCACGAAAGTGTGTGACAAGAACGGAATTGCAAGAGATAGATTGGGATAAAGGAGATAAAGTAACTGCTCAATTAGGATCACTCATGGATCAAGGTAAGTGTCTATTCCTTCTTGATTGTATGATTGTGTGAGAATCATGATATGATAAGATCTATTTGTGAACATAAATTGTATGTGTTCAATTAACGTTCATTCATGTTTAAATTTACATTTTGGTGACCAAACTTTCTGCGATGAAATAACAACCAAAATATCGGTTGTGAAATTGTGACCAATTTATTAGTCGGTTGTTGACTGCTTTTCGATTAGGGTTTTCGTTGTCCTCTTTATTAGGAAGCTATTTCGGTTGCAAATGTGCTTAGCGACCGATTGTACTTCGTTTAGCGACCGATTTTGGTGATCGCTAAAAGTCATTTGTTTTGTAGTGATAAGCTTTGGTGCTTTATGTTTTTCACATTTTAGAGTCTTTATACTTGCTATTAGTTCATTAGTAAGTTATTTGCTTCAATTTCATTACTTGTCTAGCTGTTTTTTCCCCTTATTCATTGCCTTTAGGTTTTTGTTAGTTTCCAAAATTACAGTAATTTCACCTAGTTTTGCAAATTTATTCTAAATGCATCTTACATCCAAATATTATAAAAAATTTATTGTGAGAGCCTCAGTATGTTGAAAATATCCAATAAAAAAGGCAAGTCCTAATATCAACTAAAAAGAATATTATAAATCACGAAAATGCATTTTGTCTGACAAAACATTTTGGTGCATATTTGTTCTTGGTTTCCATTTTACTGCAACTATTTCCTTTGGTTTTTCGCTTTCAAAATTTTACCACATATTCCTTGGTAAGTTACCTTCATCTGGTTAAAATTTGGGACCAAAATTCATTATAGAAAAAATTCCACAAATTCTTGATTAACCACTGCCACACCACAATTCTAATTGGCAAAAAGCTAAGTGAGTCTCTATTATTAGTTCTCGTTTTGGAATTTACTGCACCTTATTCCTTTGGTGTTTTGTGCTAAAAAATTTACGACATTTTGGTCATTGTGTTACTTTTCTCTAACCAATCTTCCTTCAGGAGCTTCCCTAGTTGGCTGCAAATGTACCTTTAAGACTAAACTTAATGTAGATGGATATCTACAGCGGTGTAAGGCACCTCTTGTAGCGAAGGGTTTCCATTAAACTCATGATCTCGACTATGCTGAGACATTCAATTCTATTGCTCATCATACAAGAATACGCTTAGTTGTTGCTTCACGGTGGCCTGTGCGCCAAATCGACATCAACAACACCTTTCTTAATGGCGATTTGATCGAACGTGTCTTCATGTAACATCCTCTTAGGTTCGTATTTGATAACCCACATCTTGTTTGTAAACTACACAAAGCTATCTACGGGCTCTAACATTCTCTACAATCCTAGTTTATTGAGCTAAGTAACACCTTAAGAAATCTTGGTTTTAATTATACTAAAAGTGACACATCTCTCTTTATTCGTTTCACACCTACACACACTACTCTTATCTTAATCTATGTTGATGATATACTCATCACTGATCCTCATCATCTGAGATCACTAACCTCATCACTAATCTAAATGTGTGCTTTCCTTTTAAGGATATGAGGAACATTCATCATTTTTGGGAATACACGTGACTCATTCTACATGTGGTGACATGCATCTCTCTCAAAATCGATACATTTGTGAGTCCTGAATAAAACACAAATGACAACCTCCAAACCTTAATCAACACCCATGGTCTCCAACATTCATCTACAAAAAAAAAATAAATCCTCTGAGGCTTTTCTTGATCCCACCCTTTACAGACTTGTTGTTGGTACCTCCAATATCTTCTTGTTACTTGTCCTGAACTCACAAACTCTGTCAACAAGGTCGCCTAGTTCATGCATGCCCGATAAAACTATCACTAGTAGTTGTAAAACGCATTCTAGGATACTTGGCGGGCACTCCTCAACACGACGTTCTTCTTCATCAAGAATCTTCCTCTTTCATCATTTCATTCTCAGATGCAGATTGGGGAGTGAAACTTGACGATTGCAAGTCCACAACCAATTTCTGTATCTATCTAGGATCAAACCTTATCTCCTGGTCAACACATAAACAAAAAAATAGTGTCTCAAAGCAGCACTGAAGCTGACTATCGTGTTGTCACAACTGTCATGACCGAGCTGCTTTGGATCAAATATCTTCTTCAAGAGCTCTGCATTCCCACAACCATTCCCAGAATTTTCTCGGACAATCTTGACGTTGTCCTCTTGAGTGTTAATCCTGCCATGCACTCTAAATCCAAACACTTCGAACTGGATCCAAAAAGATTTCTCTCCTTCACATCCCTGCATGCTCTCATGTTGTTGATCCCTTGATAAGACATGTGTCAAGTTCCACGTTTCTTAGCATTCGTAGGAAGCTCAAGGTTGAACATGCTACAACCATGAGTTTCAGGGAGTGTTAGAAAAGTAGTAGTTATGTAATTGCTCTTCTATTATGTGAACCTTTTCTCTATATAAATTTTTCTCTATCATTAATATAAAAATACAATATATTTTCTTTGTTTCTCTTCTTTACCATGCCGCTCGATACATGTTAAAAAAAACAAGAGTAATCTAAATACATTTTATATTTACTACTAGAAAATGTAGAACAAAGTAAGCTAAAAACTTATTTAGCTCACAAAACTATGTCTCACAATTAGAAGTCAAGAAAATTAAAAAGTAAAAAAAAAAGTTATAAACAAGAAACTCAAATCAAAGTAAGCTAAAAAAAATGATTCGTAGATGGAAAGAGTGGACAAACCAGGTATTTTCGGCCTAGTCAAAATGATGCCCAAAAAAGAATTCAACACTGAGGGATTCTACACGTAGCTTGCTTGCAATTCAAAGCATCACATAACTTGAGTACAGTGACTCACGTTGCTTGGTTCAATTCACGTAAACACCAAATTGGAAGCAATAAAATGAAGTGAATGTGGGCTCTACTTATTCCATGAATTCAAATGGATTCCACACAATGCTTCAATTTAGCATCACCAAATCAAGTACTTCTTCTCTATTTTGTTTTCAGAATTCTCACTGTGCTCCATTATTAAGCATTCTTCAAATCCTGTCACATATTAATTTTCTGTCCAGTTTGTATACTGCAATGAACATGCACATTTATTGCTATCACCAAATTAAACCAAGGGAATTTGTGGGTACCACTGCAATCAAATGCATCAAAAACTCAAATACATTCACAAGAATTAAACTTAGTGTGCATCAAACAAGATAAAACTGCACCGAATATCTGAAGAATAATTCTTCAAACTGTAATTGAATTAGCGTCAGAATATCACCTAATAGCTTTAATTAAAAACCAACCAGCTCCTTCATGCAAAATCAGTTCTAATTGCATCAGCTGCAACTCAGTTTCGTTTCAGCAAATGCAAATTGATTTCAGTGCAGTGAATCAACACCAAAAAGCACCTTGCTGATCATCAAGCACCAACACTCAGTGTAAATTTCACCGATTAAACACAAGGAATCACCATAATGATTGACTCTAAATCATATAAAACATCCGTTCAAGAGTTTAATCAAACAATTACACCTTTTGATGTATGATGTAAAAGAGAAGAAAACTGACTAGCAGTGTTGAGACAAGTTAGACTCTCTAGTACGTGTTTGTTATAAATGTCTTAACATTTTTTGTCTTTTAAATGGTATTTTGTTACTCATTCTCTATAGGGTCACTATATAGAGTCTTTATGAACTTTGTCAACATTAAAATAATGAGAGTTTTTTTTGTGTATAGACCTTTCTATGTTATCAATAAAGTGTTTTCTTCAATCTTACTCTAGTTTTTCTTGCTGCTTTGTGTACCCAACAATTGATGTTGTCTATGGGAACAAGAAAAGAAAGTCATGAAGAAAAAAGAAATGACCATCAAATTTGACATCGAGAAATGTATATGACCAAGTTGTTGGCACACAAATTCTATCTGAAACAACAACTGTATTCATTTAGTATGACTGAGTCAAGAACTATGGTGGAACAACTAGAAAATTTTACTTCTTTTTAATGCTTCACAAAAGATGTATGGACAATATAAAAATGCTTTGCTCTTCAGGAAGATGATGACTATTTTTTACAACAAGTGTATCGAGTCATAAGTAATAATTTATCCCTAAGAATGGATATCAAATCCATTGTTACGAAGTGGACTTTAAGCCTAACTCAACCCCATAAAACCGGCTCATAGGGTTGAGGTTTGCACCCACTTATATACAATGAAAGGGTCTAATCTCTAGTCGATGTGGGATCTCCAACACACCCCTTCATGCCGAGAGTGACAACAGCTCGTGCGTGGGATAACATATTATGGGTGGTGGCCTAATATTCCTTGCATATTTATAAAAACAACCCAGTATTAAGATCATATGTTGATATCAATTAACATTTCAACAAGTTTATTCTTAGCACTCAAATATGTCAAGTATTATTGATTAGGTTAGAACCCGAAAAATACTTTTCAGTCAGATTTAAGATTCTAGACCAATAATTATAAGCAAAACAATAATACCAATAATCAAGAACATAATATTATGTTAAGAGATCACCTCAATACATACGAGTTTGAACAAATTACTCCCAATCATAAATGGTAGAATTAGCCACACATCTTCTAACACTTTGCTTATAGATGAAAACATAAAATGACTCAATTTGTCTGACACAATCTCGCTCAAGCGAGAAAGGCGTCGATTTATGAAAACGTCACTGAGGCATTCTCGCTGCGAGAATGAGCTCGCTTGAGCAAGATTCTTTGTTGCAAAGTTGGCTTTTTTTGGTGCTTTTATGCATTCCCGGGCCTTCCAGCTATCTCGTTTTAGCTTATATTCTTCTTCTTTAACTCAGTCATCTCCATTCTTTCCTAGAAACCTGAAATTAACACCAAAAATTTGGGAATAAAATACTCTTATTCAAATAAAGATCATAAAATATGTAAAAATGTATAAATTCATAAATTAGGGATTATTTTATATATATTTTAGTAATTAATACTCATAAGTGCCTATATTTTAATATGAAATATTACTGAAACTAAACACTTATCACAAATATCCCTTACACGAGGTCTTTTAGGTTGTCGCCTCCGGGTCTTCACGTCTTCCGCCTTCTTGATCTCACAGTGTTCAAGTCATCGACATGATACTTGCAATCACACTCTAACGCTCAAGTCAAATACAATTTTATATTAAAATTATATGCTAAAGTCTAGTGTTTATTATCTCTTACCCTAAGGATGTTTACCTATTTATAATTTTTGCTTTGGGTGCTTACCTACGAGAGAGAACCAAGCTAGTAGGTCCATGTAAAGCCACATGTTCCTAATCATGGTTTCCAGAGATGATTATGCTCCATCAATCGTTAATCATTCTTATCACATTAATGTGTTGGATTGAATGGTCAAGAAGTTGAAATGCGAAAGATCCAATAAGAACTCGACGTCTTGAATTTTCACAATACAAAACCTTTGAAATTTTTGTTAAAAATAAGTAGGCGCAACCCAAGAATTAGAATGAGCTAGTATAAACAATTTTTCTTTTTTTACTATTTAGACAATTTGTTTTCAAATGATCTAGCATTTATATTTTTTTTTATTCTATTCAATTTCATTTTAGAGACTACTTGCTACTTCAATTTATAGGTGGCTCCAGATTTTTTTCAATAAAATTTTGTAAGAAAATAAACTTTACCAATAAATTTAGTGTATTATTTACGAATTTTGATCCTAGAAAATACTTATTTTTATTGTAATGTTTCTATTTTAGTTCTTATCAATACAAATCGTTAGAAGTAATAAATTATCAATTTTCTTATTATTCTTTTAATCTATTAAGATAATGTCTTTTAATATTTTCCTAACACTCATGTCTCACTTCATATTTTATTAGTAAAATGAATAAACATATATTTATGTAATTCACTTTTCGCAATTTGTAATAAAAAAACTAATATTTATTAATTCTTAGCTTATCAAATAGCTATTATATATATATAAAGAATGTATTACACAAAATATTAACCACTTTTAGACTTACTAAAATATCAGTACACAAAATTATTTTATAAAAAATATTATAAAGAATGTATTGATCATATTTTCTATAGAACCTTTTTATGCGGATCAAATCATATGTTACAAAATGCAATTTTGACTTTAAATCTTTATCAAATAAAAAATATCCTAGTTGTATATCAATTGCTATTCGACTATCTTAAATTAAAGAAAAAGAAGGATTGGTGCAACGAAAATACCATTTTATAGAGTCCACTTACGTACCACTAATGTGGCAAAATAAAATATTTTTAAAGATAACAATACATTTATTAAAACTATTATTTGTTGAAATTTACATACCTTTTTTCAATTCTTTATTTAATGTATAAAAATTGTAACTGATCGTTAGTTATTTTTTACTATTTATAAATTTCTCAAATAGGATTGGACCTAGAGAATTATTGAGATTCCTCCTCTACTTCCTTCGGTCGATTTGCACTTCAGTTCCTCTCCCTACAAACTCCTTCTTCTCCTATACTTGTTTTACTCATCGGTCTTCATGAAATCCGATGCTCAAGTCAAATTTAGTATTTGATACTCGGTATTCTGAATACTATGTAATGACGTACCTAGTTCTTAGAATATGTGTTATTTATATTATTTTAGTGAATTTTTCTTATTGGGGCATATTAGAGAGTTTTGGTCATGTTTAATAGTGTATTACCTAACTCTTAATTGTTGATTAGCCTAACTAACTCTGTTTAAGCGTAATTGGATTTGTAGTGTCGTTCGACATAGTAACTGTGACCAAGACATGGTCTTGATTATACGAACCCTACCAATACAATAAAATTAATATGTTTTAACTTTTTTCCATATAAAAAGTTTCTTTGATTTTTACTCCTTCGAATTTTAAACTATTGATTTTGGTCCATAAAATGAACAAACTTAGTTTCCATTAATATTTTTTTATTTCCTGTAAATTATGAAATTAATAGTATCAATCCTAAAGCTTATTTTAAAATAGGTAAATAATATGTTATTTGGAGATATCAATATTAAATATAACACAAACATTAATAAATTTATCTGAAATGATCTAATAATGTTACATTAAACAAATAAGTTGTTAATGAGTATTACATCGAATAGGAATTACAAGGCAAACCCTTTATTTTTCAAGAATTTTAAACTAAAGAATATTTTTTTATCAATATTAAAATCAAAATTTGTTAATTTTAAGTAAAAAATTTAAGTCTAATAATAATGAACATTATAAAAATTGGTACCTTTTCCCCACTCATCTTTATGGTTTAATTATTATATTTTCTACCAGTAAAAAGAAAGACAAAGACTGGTGAGAGAGAAAAGGCAGTGGTTCTTCCATTTAACAATGATACTAATTAAGATTGTTTTTTTGAAATGTTTCTTCTACCTTGCTTGGTGTGCACTGCTGTTCCCACTCCCAATGAAAAATTTGAAATGCCAATTTTTGTAGATTTTGGAAATTTCAAATTTGGTCCTCCCATATGTAAAACAGTACAAGTTGGTGAAATACTACTGAAAGTAAAGTGACCCTTCTAAGATTTTGGTTTTGTTCTTAGCTCACAAGTCAGAACTAGAAGAGTCTATTCTTCAATTCCAAATTTTTTATTCACTAATGAGTTTATCTTTTTTATTTGAAGGAAGACAAAAAACTCAATGACCCTTTTTTCTAGACAGTGTAATGAGAAAGGGAATGTTGAGCTGATCATTTTTTTATCACAATAAGGGGTTTGATTTGTGCTTTGCAGGATCAAGTCTGTTCCTTTTATCTAATGAACAGTGGTGATGATGATGGAAATAACATGCATGATGATTAGCTGATGGCTTTTATCTTTTGCTTTCAAGTGCCATCCTATGTTGGTGTGCGGAGCATCTGCAACATTGATTCCCTTAAAATCTGATCTGGCTTATTGTTTTTTTCTTCTGGACCAATTTTCACCCACCACTTCACATTTACTTGCTTTGTCTTTGTGAGTGCTGGTTATCAAATCTCCATAGCTCAAAGAAATCGCTTTTTGTTAGAGTTAGAGTTGATTATTTTCTGTGTATTTTTTTGGGGAGAGGGGGGATACTGACCTGATATTGAGGTGCTTTCTGGGGAGCTTAGGAGATGCATGATATAGAATTGTAGATTTGTGTTGGGGTTAAGAAAAATGGGATCTCAAGGTGGGGCAGTTCAAGAGCCAAATACTACTACTAGTACTACCCCTTTGGTTAGGCAAGGATCCTTGTATAATCTGACCCTAGATGAGTTGCATAACCAGCTTGGGAATTTGGGGAAGCCACTTGGCAGCATGAATCTTGATGAGTTGCTGAAGAGTGTGTGGATTGCTGAAGTTCGTGGTGAGGCCCCGGGCTTGGACTTTGGTGGTGGTGATGCTGACATGCAAGATGGTCCTGCTGCTTCTGCTTCCTTTCTGAATCCTCAGGGAAGTCTAACTTTGTCAAGGGATCTAAGCAGGAAAACTGTTGATGAGGTGTGGAGAGACATGCAACTGAAGAAGGGTACTTGTAGGGATAAGAAAACCCAGGAAAGACAGCCTACAATGGGTGAGATGACTCTGGAGGACTTCTTGGTGAAGGCTGGAGTGGTTCCTGATTCAGATGGGGTTTCCTCACAGCATGGCCATTGGATGCAATACCAGCACCCTTCAGTGCAGCATCAGAATATGGTTGTTGGGGGTTATGTGGCTGGGCATGCCATTCAGCAGCCTTTCCACACTACGTTGAATCTAGTTTTGGATGCAGCATACTCTGAACCGGCTTCTTTAGTAGGAGCATTATCGGATACACAAACTCCCAGTCGAAAAAGGCTTGCCTCTGGTGATCTGGTGGAGAGAACTGTGGAGAGGAGGCACAAGAGAATGATTAAAAATAGAGAATCTGCTGCTCGATCTCGGGCAAGAAGACAGGTTACATTACATTTTTGTGTGTGTGTGTGTTTGCATGTGATGTTATTCTTTGAAATCTGCTTGTGTTTCTAATTTGATAAAGGTATCATCTCTGCCTGTGGACAGGCATACACACAAGAACTGGAGATTAAAGTTAAGCAATTAGAAGTGGAGAATGAAAGGCTTAGAAGACTGAATGTATGTTTGTAATTCTTACCTTTGCTTTGCCATTTTTATCTTTTTCTTGTTTAATGAAATATTTGCTTGTCACATCTCTTTATGGCCTGATAATGTTAATTTGCAGTATATAAGTATGACAATTCTAATCTTACAACAAACTGGTTTTGTAAAAATGAGTTAGACTTAAACTCCTTTTCTAACAAATTAACCATTCTTTTATTTAGAAAGGGAAAAATGATAATGGGAATTGGCTCAAAACTAATACTATGAATGTTGAAATTAGTTGAACTTCTAAGATAGACTGGTCTTTTATCGCTAATATGATTCTGCATTATTTTAATTGCATTTGGATCTACATTTTTGGTGTGTTTTACATGGAGAGAATGTTGACTAAAAATAAAATAGAAAATTTTGTGGGCTAACGTGTGTTTTTTCTCTTTCCTTACAACCATAATGTATCCTAATAGTAGTTGGTTCACAATGCAAAAGTTGCAGGAAACTCCATTGATTGGCCCTCTGAATATTTCATTTACTGTATCTGTCTTTTGTAATTGAGGCTAACTAACGAGGGAAGTCGTTGTGGGAAAGGTTGAAACAAAAGTACTTCGTGTTTATATGTGTACGTGCTTGTTTCCGGGGCATATTAATTGCAAATGTGTGTAGCACCTTTGTTAAATGCTTAGTTATAATCAAACATTGTACTGATTACAACATCTTCATGTTTCCCATTTTTATTGAGACAGTGATTGGATTTTTATGAGTGTTAGAATCTTACTGGTAGCATAGACATTAAAAGCTATAATATGTGGAATGCATCAAACTTTGGGGTTTATATCTGGTAATGAATAATCACAAGGTACAGTTAAATATTAGCTCAAAATATTTAAATTGCTTGAAAACATGGGACTAGGATATCTTCCTTTGCTTACATGAAGCAGATTGATAATTTCAAATGCTGAAGTTGGTATTGAACATTGGTTAAACTCAGCCAAAGCATCTAGTTTTGCTCTGGTATGCTGTGGCTAGATGGTTTTTTCCAGTTAACAAACCATTGTACTACTTGATGTGGACTTAGGCATCCCATAATACTTAAGTTCCTATCATTATGACACTCATATCATCTAATGGTGTGGCCATCCCAATAAATTGAATTTGTGAGAGAAACTTCATATGATTGTCCATAGTTTTATGTCTCTATTTTGGCCTCGACCCTTCTGTTAGTTTTTGAGATTATCCCGAGCTATTGGTTTCAATTTTTTCTTTACAACTTCACAAAACTTCAAGGAACCTTATGGGAAAACTTCAATGAAAAGCAGAGGTCCTAAAAATGTAAAACACAGGGAAGTAACTTCAATCTCAATCTTCTGGAGGATGAATTAGCTCACAACATTTTCCCCCCTCTGTAAAAATTGAAAAGTGTTGTACAGTTTTAAACACAGTACAAATATTATTGTTGTACTTAGATCTACAAGAGGATTACCTTATTGAAAACTGAAAGCAGTTCAGGGTAAATATCTATAAACATTTATAATCTATAGAACCTTCTTCTGGATCTTAGAACTTGAAGCAGGACATAACTCACTTGCCTTTCCCTGATAACTTGAACGTTTGGAATGGTTGTGTCCTTACAATATGATGATCAGATGATTTTTTCAATTGACACTTGAATAAAGAAAAAGAAAAAAATTGAATTATATAAGTTGATTTGAATTTATGGAAAAAAGTTTGGTTCATCTCATCTTATTTTCTTCTTGAATAAGTTCTAGTGAAAAGTTTATAACTTCATTAAATTTTGTTTTAGACTGTTCTTGTTTGTTTAGGATTTACCTGATTGAGAAGACTATTCAAATAGGGATGGCTAATGGTTTTCCTTGTTGCAGGAGATCGAGAAGGCATTGCCATCTGAGCCACCACCTGAGCCTAAGCAACAGCTACGCAGAACGAGTTCAGCCATCTTTTGATATCTTCATTGCAATGAATTCTCAATACTTTTTTTCATGCTATCACATCACATAGTTTTCATGTGCATTATACTGTTGACTCTTGACTCTGAGTTGTGGATAAAGTTGGGTGGCTATTTTTCTCCGGGTAGTTGGTTGTGATGCAATCAGTTCTCCCCAGCTTGCTCTATTCTACTAATGTTTTCCTCTTCTTTAAGTATATTTTGACAAGTTTGTCTTACAGTTTAAGCTGCACTATAAATATACTTTAATTTGGGATCCATTTATGTGAATTATGCAATTATATAATCACAGTGTACTCAGTTATGGCTTATAACTGCAGGACTAAATGCCTGTTTGATAAAGTTTATTAGCTGGAATAATATTTTATTAACATTCTCATAGAATTGAGAAATACAAGCCATTATTTTTTCAAATTAAGCTTAAACAAAACCAACAATTTGGTTTTCAATGGTGTAAAGTATCTTCATGGTCCTAGCTTTATGCCTGAATCATCCCACAAATCTTTTACAAATAAATTCTGCAATAGCCATGCTTGATGTTAGACCAGGTGACTCTATTCCGAAAAGATTAATAAGACCAGGTACTCCATGAATGTCCTCTCCCTGCACAAATGAAAATAGACCAAAGATGCCATTGTATAATTGAAATGTAGAAAATCAAACTACTCTCTCCATTCACAGTGGAATCTACCTTCAAAAGAATGAGTAGTTTGGATTGAAATTAAAAAGAATTATGACGGCATGTGTCAATTATTCATTCAGAAAACACTAAATGATCAGGCAGCTATATCCCAAAAGATGAACATGATTTTCAAATTGCAAAACTATAACTGCCTGCCTCCTTCCATCTTATTTGAAACATGAAGTAAAGTGACTTTATCTAGACAAAATCTATTAAGGATGTTATCTGAGTGACCTGAAATATTTTTCATGGAAACATGTGACATCCTTAATCAGCTTGTTCATTACAGTCAATAATGTCACATATTTTCATTCCCCTGACCCGATAGAAACTCATCATTATACCAGGTTGCCTCCTGGAACACTACAGTGCTAATTTATCCAAATCCATTACTGTGAAGTTACGTTAAGGAAAAATAAGGGTCTAGAACACCAATGCTTATTATCCATCTATTTTCAATAAAGATCAACAAACTAGTAGTTTTTAGCCAAAGCATATAAACCATATAACCAGAACCTTGTAGTTTCCAAAACAAGAATCATTAAGAGAAAAGCGTATGGTGTGAATGCAAGATAATCATGGAACCTGATGATTATACGCACGGTTTTATCGTGAAGTTAAAAAGTGATACTAGTTTCCCATGACGTAAAAAGATACACAAAATCTATGACATGTGTACTAGCCCTTGACACAAAAAGAAAAACAAATTATATGATGTGTAAAACATAGTTGTAGGACACCAATGCCAATCTTTTTCAATTATGATAAAATTGTAGCAAATGAAGTTTAGCATAAAGATATGTAACATAAGGTGGCATGACCAATGGGCTAATTTGGATTTTGGAGTTTACAAATTCATTCAGTCAAAATGAGAGAACTGGTACATAATGGACAATACTGCTACATATGGATGAAGTGCAGCATTGAATCTAACATCATGAACAATACTGCCTCTAATCAAGTTATGGGAAATTGTCAACATAGAGGTTGACTAACAATAAGAGAGTGTGAGAAAAAACCTGTATAACAAAATCAGCAGGCAGCTGTGAGGGTCCTGAAAGTTTAGGTCGGATCCCTGAATATCCAGCTACCAGAGAACCGTCCTTCAGATTTGGGAAGTACTTTCTTATCTCTGGATAAAATTGTTCAGCACGATTTGGATTTACCGAATAATCAAACCTAGGATTCGTTGTTACTTAAGTCAAATTCACATTTTTTTAAGTAATGAAAGAAAAGGGAGCATACATGGAAAACACACCATGAAAGAAAAGGGAGCATATGAACAAAAGTTTTACAACAACATAAGACCATATGCAGCTATAAAATAGCTCCAGTGAGGGAAAAATTTATGTAGTTTCATCAATAGGATAAGAATTAATAGATAATGCCTATTCTGAGTAGAGTGCAGAAGCTACCTTCCCCATGCTAAGAAACTTAAACGTGCCTCGTCAGGGAAAAGATAACACCAACCCAAGAACGTAAAGTCAAGTCTGAGTAGTATTATTTCAGCCCAAAAATATAAATCTGTACATACAACTACTTATTTTTAAATTTCCTTCTATGGTACACCTTCCACTCTCTCTCATTATTTCCCTGCCTAACAGAAAATGTTAGAAACTACAACATGATTTCATTATGCTTGCAACTAGCTAACAAAGAAAAAGATCTCATGACCATGACCTGTTGTTAGTTACTTAAAACATGCAGTAGAGTTGTTCAAGTACTTGGTACAATGCTATCGCAATAGTGGTAGGGTGAAAAATGCTCCAGGTGAGCATGTTTGACAAACTACAAATTAGAAATAATAAATATAAATCATGGAATTGAACCATTTCAGACACAAGCAGATGTTGCTATGGATTATGAGTTAGGAAGTAGGACATGCAATACAACCATATACTAAAATACATCAAAAGCATGCAAAAGACAGGAAGTACTTATTCTGAAAGCTTGAGATATCATCAACACTGTCAATCCATTCAACATTAGGGCCAAACTTGACCTGACCATTCAAGTCTATAGTAACATGCACTCCAATGCCACCATCCTCTGGTATAGGATATATCAAATGTCTAAAAGGAGAGGCTTTAGTATTAGATAATGTAAAGTAGCAACCCCGTGCATAGTAAGAAGAAGGAACAACTTCACTTTTTAGGCCACTAAATCTTTTTGCAAGGGCAAGGGCGCTTAGGCCAGTAGAGTTCACAACAAGTTTAGAAGTTAGCAGTAGTTCTGGATGCAAAATTGATGTCCCTTTCCATTCTTTAAGGCGGTCAGTTTCTGTCACATGGACACAGATATCATTTCCTTCGACATGGCCACCAATGACTGTTGAATTGTACGTGAATGTTGCTCCATGATTTTCAGCTTCCCCCTGGACGAGCATGAGGGTTCATATTCCTGTGAATATATCATTCTAACTCAAAATAAAAGCAATGAGTAATTACCAAAATCTTATTGTAAAATAGATAGATTCACAATGAATTTGGATGTCTTAATCCATCTTTAGAACATGGTAAAAGAAGCTAGAAATGCATACCACTAAAGAAAGCATTAATGAATGAGAGTCAACAATCCCAGTGAGAGGTGATAGTATTGCTTTCATGCATTGCAATTCAGGCTCCATTCTCATGGCATCAACACCATCCACCATCTTCAAACCACCAACCCCATTTTGAATCCCACAATTTAAAATATCACATAGCTTTGGAATCTCAGAAGATCGAGTAGCCACTATAAGCTTACCAATTTGTTTATGTGGAATATCATGCTTGGAACAATACTCATATAACATTTCTCTTCCCCTTACACAAAATACTGCCTGCAAAAAAGAGGCGACTGAATTATGGTCTACTCGAAAGGGGGCAAATCTGTAGTCTTTATTTTGGTTAGTTTCCAGGAAAATGAGTCAGCAAACAAAAAATCACTAGTTACTGTATGAATGTAATGATATGTTTTAGCGTTATAAACATTATTTTCACTTTGTATGGCATAAAGAATAGCTAAAAAGACCTAAACCAAGGTAACCAACGCACAGCAAACAGTTCACTCTTGGTAATTAAAATGAGGTTGAATATAAATCGTGTTTACTGCTACTACCATATAACATCAACTTTATTCAGCAAAACTAGAGCATAATGATTCATCATATGTTTTTACTTTTACCCAAATGTCGGAATATTTAACTAATGCATTCAATAGAAGTTCAAATGCAAAATTGCCATCTCTTAATCCATTGCCTCCCAATTGATCAACTCAAATGATGAAGCTTTGTAGGTCAATGAATGACTCAATCATTTGGGTCTCCAATACCCTTTATGCTCTTTTCACCTACTAACACATAACACCAAGATTTCAGCCCCTCCGTCAAGAGTACTACTGTTTGTGTGGCCACGAGGCTTATATGGACTGCATTTCTCAGCAATTTCAACGAAATCGAACCAAAGTACATAAAAATGACAACTTTGATTACAAGGGAGATACCAACCTTGAAAGAATTGGCAGGGTAATAAATACCAGCATGAATAACTTCACTGTTTCGGGAACTGGTCCCTGTTCCAAAGGTGGGGGCTGATTCTACGACCAACACTTCCCTGCCCTTAAGTGCTAGGGCTCTTGCCACAGCTATGCCAACCACACCAGCCCCTATCACTACGCACTCCACTCTCTCCTTTGGAACACTGTACCAGGTTGACCTATTGTTACTACTTCGGGGCTTGCTGCTCATGCTTCTCACCCAATTGCCAAATAAGTGTTTCTTCCATTTCATATGAACATCACCATTTCTTCTTGATGTTGATATGCATCCTTCAAACCTTTGAACTGCTTGTTTCAGCATTCTTCCAGCTTAGGTTGTTTCAACTCTCACCTTGTTTGTTTGTTTGATGTTTATTTGGTGGCAAAGAGAGGATGAAATCATGGATCAATTCACCATTAACAAAGGAGTTTTTGGAGAGAGTATCATCGAGAGAAGATCCGTGTTTAGAAATTGTATGGTATAATCGTTATAAGAAAATTGTAGCGCAAATATTATACACACGTAATTGATAATCTAAGATAAATTACCATTTCTTTTGCCTCCGAGTTTTAGGATAAAGAAATAATAGTTATTCTATTCATATTATATTGTTTTAGAGGTTTTACTAGCTAATGTTATATCATTGTATTTGAGACCCAGAAAATCTCATTATTAGACTAATGATATTAAATTGTGATTAATTAATTTTTTTAAAGTATGTTAAGAGAAAAAAAATGATAAGAACCTTATGTAAATAAGTTCTCTCAAACTAAAAAAACTAAAAAAACTTATAACAAGATGCAAAATTTAAGTTGAATTTGTTGACTCTCTTAAGGAACCATCCACATGTTGATCTATATATTGAGATTTAGATGATTTAAAATTCTATAAATTCTATTAAGATTTGTGTTTAGTAGAATCTTAGATATAATAGCTAAGAAATTGGATGTAGCTCTTGTGAACGAGTGAACTAGAATAAAAATTGTAACCTCATCTTTCAAGCAAATTTTAATTGGTTGATTTATTTTTTCCAGAATTCAAAATTATAATTGATTTTTTTTTTAAATATTTTAATTGGTTGATATTTTAAAGAACTTCATTCTAAACACATTTTTTAAAGAAAGTTTTAAAATTTTAATTCACCTCGTCTTGAACTTGGCCTATGTTGTTTACAATTTGTAGCAGAGTTGGTTCTTAAAATTTATTCAAGTTACGGTTTTATTTTTTTGAAAATGGTTGAGTTTAAGTTGTCTTTTGCTGAGAGTGTTTATTCTAACATACCACTTATGTTTGGAGGTGTAAAATGTCCTTTTTGGAAATTTAGAATGAAGATCTTTATTGAAGCAATTGATCGAGGTATTTGGGATGCAATTATGAATGGTCCTTATGTGCATACACATGTAATTGATAATAAACTTGTTGAAAAACCATGTGTTGCTTGATCTGAAGTTGAAAGTAAGAAAGCTTAATATGATAGTGTGGCAAAGAATATTATAACTTTTGAATTGAACTTGGATGACTACTCTCAAACTCAAAGGGTCTGACTACTCTGACAACTTATGCTCTTTTTGGAAAATTAAGAGAGCATGAACTTGAGATGAACATAGTGAATGAGCAAGAAAATGGAGAAAACAAAGTCAAAGGAATTGTGCTAAAATCATCAATCCAGAAAAAGAAGAATAGTGAGGAGGACTCTAATGAATGCAGTGACACTGAAACATTGAATCTGTTAACCAAAAAGTTCAACAAATATTTGAAAAAGAAAGGAAGGGATAAGGTTCAACTAGCTAAAAAGTACAATTTCAGAAAAATTTATTATGGTTCATCTAATTTTACCTGTTTTGGCTATGGTAAACAAGGACATATCAAGATAGAATGTCTAAATGTTTCAACCCAAGACAAAGGTTTTCATACGATAATTGAGAAAAATGGAAAAACTAGAAAAGCATATACAGTTTGGTAGGATAATGATGATTCCTCATCCAACTCTATTTCAAGGGAAGAAAAAGAAGAAAATTTGTGCTTGATGGCTAGGTATGAGTTTGCAACCAATAATGTAAGTTTTAGTTCTTCTAAAAATCACGAGAATTATAGTTAGTTGCTATATGCATTTAAAGAAACTCATGAGGAAACTAATAGATTGACTCTTTCAAACAATAGACTAAAATGATTAAACAATTGGTTGGAAAATAGAGTCAACACATTAGAAGAAGAGAAATGTTAAAACAAAATTAGAAAATCTAGAAATCATTTACAAAAACTCTTTTTGTAACTGCATTGAAACTAGTAAATCAGTCAATGGTTGTGAAAACCATGAAATACTACAAGGTAAAATTCACTATCTTATAAAAACTTTGTCTAACTTTTCAATGGGAAAAACAAACTTAAATGTGTTACTTGGATCACAAAACTATGTTTTTGATAAGGTTGATTTGGGATATAAGCCTATTTTTCATAATAAAGTAAAACAATTTACATGAAGAAAATTTTATTCCTATACACTTTTTCTACTTTCTATTTTATGTAAACACTACTTCTATACTCTTTTACAAAGATAAAAAGAAGGAAAAAGACTCTTCAAATTTGGGTTTAGGGTTTAGGGTTAAGCTTTTATATTCTTGCATTCGTGAAGTTACCCACTCTTAAGAAAACCTTTATTTCATATTCTCTTTGTGAGAATTACCTTTCTCATGAGCATAATTTTTCTCACACTTAATAGTTTTAGTGATAGATTCCTGGAGTATAATGATGAATAAATCACTCTTTTAATTAAGATTTATCTAATTGGATTTATTTGGGCTTTATTGTTATTTCTGTTAATTTTTGCTTTTATTTTGCTAGATGGTCTAATATTTTCCAAAGTAGATGGTCTCTTAGACGATCTAATAGAAGCATTTATTAGATGGGTTGAAGGAAGTTCTTGCCTATCCGAGTGGGTTCAATACGTGAAAGTCCAAGTTGTTTCTTTGAATCAAAATGAGAAACACAATCTGAGTAGAAAAAAATAAGAGAATAAAATCTACAATATCTCAAAAACAGAATTTGAAGCAAATCATCTGCGAAGATACGAAGAATCAAAGTTCGCAATAAAACTGGACATAAAATCCGAGAAATCTGAACAAGTTGAAAACTGGGAAACTGTAAAAAAAATATCTGAATTGAAATATATTTATGAGATACTTAGAGCAAAGAAACCTATAAAAAAGATACAAGCTTCAAGGAGAAATGATTAAGTTTCAGAGGTTGACATAGTGTGTTCGAAAAATAGAGCATCCTAGATCTTCTTAGTTTTCTTTATTTTCTTCATTGTAATTTTTTTGTTTGCCTTCATATGGAAGGTTAATTTCCTTTGGGTTGATTCTCTTGTAATTTCACAATGAATTCTAATGTTCTGTGTAATTTAAGTTTTGTTCTTGAATATCTTACTGTGCTAATGTTTGGTATTTTTCTAAGTTTAATTGTTGTTTTGGGAATTGTTTGTGAACGCATGTTGATAATTCAATTATGTCTTTAATTAAAAACTTATTTAATTTTCTGAACAATTTCTTGGACACATGATGCAAGAGGTAAAATATTAAAAAATTTATGAGTAGACGTATGAAGACGAGTAAGGTAAAGTTTTGAATACTGGCTTAATTAGATTTCATGTTGGATTCTTTGAGAGATGACTTGAGATCATCTAACCATAATTATACTATCACCTTCCCTCAACCTATCTTATCTTGATTGTACTTAGTGACAACAAAGAATACTTGAGTTCTAAATTTCAGGAGAGATTGAAAAGGATAACCATAAGGGATTTATGTAGTTTCCTTGTAACCAATTTTTTATTAGTAGAACCTCTTTGTGAACCAATATAATTGTACTCTTTTGTTTGTCTTTGTTTTGTTCTTATCTTTTAGATAGCTTAGATCATTTGCAAAGAAAAGTCTTGGAACTTCCTACTTCATATACGAACAATTAGATTTTTCACCAAAAATATCTCATTAAAATTATTTCCTCTCATCTATTTAAGGGATACTAGGATTATATATGTTGTATGTTTACATTAACTGACAAAATGTTTTTTTATAAATACTCTACTCATAGTAATAGTCAAAATAACGACCCTAAGGCTTGTTGAAAGTTAAAGAATTCTTATATGAAAATTTAACAACATAAATATTGAAATTCATATAGATGGGGTGTTAATTTAATAAGAACTAAAACAATACTTAGACACACTACTCTAACTACATATAGAATTTGTGTGAAGCTACACTTGAAGTTCTATCACTTCCATTACATGTGATACTAAAGTGAAATTAATTTTAATAAAAACTTTACAACAAATAACTTCAAGTAGAACACTTAATGTCATAGAGTTAGTTAATTGATCCCTGAGAATGGAAAAAGCAAGGACACCATAAATTGCAAGTGCACCTAAAACATGGTCAACAGCAAAGTAGTTCCCATGGAGTGACACCATGTGGCCCATAACAAATCAATCATTCAAAAAGGGTTTGTTGATTCATTCAAAGATAACACCTAAGTCATGCTACTAGGGCTTTGCTTGAAATGAGAAAGTACAAAACAAAAAAACACAGTCCTGCTTCTGTCCTATGATCAGTCAAAATTTAAAGAGTTTGAAAATTATTATATTTTTTTATATTCATGATAACTATGCATAGGTCATGTAAACTCAGTAACTCAAAACTCTCTCCCTCTCATCTCTTTTATTCATCAATCTTTGTTTTGGTTTTCATATTTCTGCTCATTTCACATTTTATGCAATTAACCTTTGCTACTAATTGCACAGGTTGAGTGAAGACAGACCCATTCATTCTAATCAAACATTTTCTTTATGTAGCTCCTACTCCAAGAAAGTCAATGAATAACATGTTGGGCCTATTATCACTTTTTTCATACATTGAGAGATTGGTAATCTTGTTGGTGGCAACTGACTCAGATACTGAAATTTCTGATGAGTTTGAATCTGAGCAATGGGATTGGTCCACACCCATGAGCCTTCCCATGTGTCCAGCTTCACATGAACCTTTCCAAGCACCAATATGCTTGTTAAAACTCCCATTTCTGGCTGTTGTCCTGCTTTCTCCAGATAAATCTGCAACCCCACAGAAATAAATATCAAACATGTAGCAGTAAAGAAGGAGGAGAAGAAGAAAATGACATGCATTTAAATTCATAGGGAGACTTATACAGTGGTCCCAATACTTTGATAATTCCTGTGAATGAACCTATAATTAGAGTCATACAATTTACATCATCTCATAGAGTAAACATTTTGTGATACAAATAAGTTGTTGCAATTTAAAAAGTTAAAATCTTCCATGGTTTGGGATCTTTACATGGAAGAGAAAATCATACCCATTAGAGCACCAAAGGCTTGGAGATTCTGAACAGGACAGGGGTTGTGAAAAGGCAGAGGAGTTGGTTTGGCTGAAGAGGGAGTGAAGGAGAGGTTAGTTCCTGTTGAGGCAGATTCATCAATGATGGTGCTGGAAATGGTTGATTCACTGCTTCCATTCATTGGCAAGGTCAAGTCCAAATCCTTTGGTGGCAGGATCTGAAATGTGGGCTTTCTCCTTTTGTAGACACATGACTTCTCCCTTTGCCTCCTAGCCATGATCACATGCCAATGGTTCTTCACTGCATTATCTGTCCTACCTGGGAAGAGTCTAGAAATCATGGCCCATTTGTTACCATACACTTTGTGAGCATTCAAGAGTCTCTCCTCTTCTTCCTCACTGAAAGCCTTTCTGTTAATTCTTGGATCTAGCTGGTTAAACCACCTCAATCTACAACTTTTCCCTGCAATACCATTCAAAGTCAAAAAACAAACAACCTTGAGGAAACATTTCTCAAAAATCAACACTGAAAAAAAGAGTACAAAGAATCTTATTCTCAAATCAAGATTTTTAAACAATCTTTTCCATACAATAAAACTCTACTAAAAAAAACATATCTGGTTTCACTAAAAACAATGTCATTTACCTGATCTTCCTGGAAGATGTTCTGCTATTGAGTTCCAATTTTGAGCTCCAAATTGTGCAACAAGCTCTTTAAGTTTGACATCTTCAGCTGGTCTCCAATGTCCTCTGGCACAAAGTTTAGTGTGTCTAATTTTTCCTGTAGCAGAATAACTATCAGCTTCAAGCTCTTCACCAGGCTTCAAAGACAAGCTCATGGCTTCAACCCCAAAAGATGCTTCTCCCTCCTGGGAGGCATGGATCACAGAAGGGTTCAAAATCTGAAAGGGTATATCAGAACTTTCAGATTTCTTGCCTTCAACATGACCCATCACCCCTAAAATGTTGAAAGAGTGGAGACCAATAACAGTAACAGGAGGTGAAGGAAAAACATTCATTTCAGCACTGAACCCACAACCACCATTCCTGAAGTGTAATGAGTCACTCATTGAAACTGAAGATGCAGGAAAGCTGAAAGGGTCTAACTTTCACAATGCTGAGTGAAGAAAAGCATTAAAAGACAGTTTAGTTAGGTGAAAAAGGGTTATAAAGAAGCACACAAAAACATCATACGGCAAAGAGATTCAAGGCTATTATGAATTCCCACTCTCAGCCTGCCATTGATGAGTCACACAAGAGAGAGAGAGAGAGGAGAAAAATGGTGGTCAGCATGAAGACACAGGAACCAGAAGAAAAAGGACAAGGCTTTAAAGAAGAGTTGAAGCAAATTAAAAATCAGAATTTTTTTTGTTTTACTCTTTGATTTTTAGTTGTTGAAAGTTCAAGGTTTATTTTTCTCTTTTCTGTGAAAATAAGATTAGTGGGGTCCACTGTTTTCAGTTTCTCACTCATTCTAAGGAAAGATGAAAAACATTAAATAAAGATGAGTGAATGTGTGCATGCAATTTCATATCAGTTCGTGTGGTCTGTCACTGTCACACTGAGGTTGCACGTTTTTTCCTTTTCCCAAGTTGCTTGGTAAGACTTTTTAATTTTATTTTTTACATTTTTTAAAATTTAGACTTCACCAACTCATTAAATTCATTTCTGGCTTATTTTTGTGTCTATATTTAATAATGAGTAAGTTTGAGTTTTATAAAATGTTAATTTTTAAGTTGCCAAAATCAAATAACTTTTGTTGAACATAATATATCGTTTAATTATTAAAAAATATTAACCAATATCTTTGAAATAATAATTTTCAAATATTGTTTAATTACAAGTAATTAATATTGTCATTATTTACACTGTGTTAATATTCCAAAAAATGTATTGATATAAATTTTAAAAAATTGAAGGATTAAATTGATAATTAAGTATTTACAGAGACAAAAATTGTACATTCATGAAAGTATAAGGGTAAAAAGTGGATTTATTAAGTTAAGAAATTATTAGTAAATTTTTTTTTTAAGTTTTCCAAAATGAAACAATTTTAGTTCAGGTTGATTCAATTTAGAATAAACGTTTCTAAAATAAATTATTATTTTTAAATAACCACTTATTTGAGAAGTAGATAGCATTTTTTTATTAAAAGAAGTAAAAAACTATTCATTTAAGCAAATTAGATAAACACATAAAATTTTATAATAATAATAATTTAAAAATTAGTATTAATATTGTCCGTGTAAATAAGTAATGAATACTTTCACACTTATATATTAATATATCAACATTTTTTAAATAGAAATAAGAAAAATAATACTAATGCATTATAATAGTTTCACTCTAGGAAATAAAGAACAAAATGTGCAGTTTAGTTTTTAATGAAATTAAAATTGTACCTTGACAAAATTATAAAGACTAAAACTAGATTTAAGTTTTTACAATTTCAGTTAAACATTACATATTTTTAATCACTATAAAATATTTTAAATTTTAAATTATGTAATTTGCTAAATAGTTAAATAAAGTATTTTAATTCCGAAATTTTTTCTTTTAAAAAATATATATGATAACAATGTAAAACTGAAAGTATATCACTTTTAAAAATATAAAAAATTTAAATTTGGATAGAGATTAACGGAATAATTAATTATTTATCCATATATAAAGCAATAATAATCATTAAAATAACAATGTAAAAATTATAGTAGATAATTTTTGATACAGATGCTAAATAGTTAAATAAACGTATTTTAATTCAGAAATTTTTTCTTTTAAAAAATATATATATGATAACAATGTAAAAATGAAAGTAGATAACTTTTAAAAATATAAAAACTTTAAATTTGGATAGAGATTCACGGAATAATTAATTTTTTATCAATATATAAAGCAGTAATAATCATTAAAATAACAATGTAAAAATTATAGTAGATAATTTTTGATACAGATTAACTGAATAATTAATTATTTAAAAATACATATCTTTTGTGTCTCTTCTTACTCCTTTTATTCTTATTTCTTTATTTGTCCACTTTACTTTTTATTGTTTTGTTCAATTTTAATTAATATTTTTCCAAGAATGAGAAGAATAATTTACTAACTATTTAATAGATATGAATATTTTTAAAATTTTGAAAATTTAATACATCTAACACCTTTATTTTCATGGTATCATCTAAGTTATTAAAATAAAGCTCCAAAAGAAATACTTAATTTGATATCAAATTAATTTGTATTTTTAACTTTCTTTAATTAACTAATATTTTGTAATAACTAGTTCTCCAGAATAAGTAAATAAGATTTAATTTTTTTCATAAAATATGCTAATTAAAAATTATTTAATATTGTCCAATTAATCATTAAATTGTTTGAAATAATACTGGTCTTTCTAGTTTTGACACATTTTGTGCAAATCTGTACCTTATATGAAGATTTTTTTTATTTAGAAAAATATGTTATATATATATATATATGCTTATATTAATTTATGTAATAGATACTTAATTTTTTTCAAAAAAATACTTTGTTAAAAATATAATTTGAAAATTTACTTTGTTTAACTAAAATATGCACACCATTTATACTAACTACTTAGATAAAGAAAGAAGACTAAATTATTGGATTTAAATTTAATTTATTAAAGGAATAATTACATTAAACTATTTAAAATAAAAAGTAGAAAGATCATGCGAGTAAAATGAGCATAAGATATTAATAAAAATTATATTTCAATTATATTTATAATATAAAGTTTGAGTTATATGTTAAAATTAAAAAAATATAGTAATAAAATCAGAATATAAGTGAACAAAAATTAGAAGAAAATCATGTGTACAAATTAGCTTCACAACCTCTTAGTTATTTAATTAAAATCTAAATATGACCTATTATTTTAAAATGTATAAGCATTTCGAATTTTCAAATTATTAAATATTTAATTTTTCTTTAATGTTTTCCTTTTATTAATTAAAAATAAACAATTTATTTATCAAGAATTTATTAATTACCTTAAAAAAGCTTAAATTCCAAAATGTTTTAAATGTGCAGCCTTTCTGTTATTTTATTTTATGCTTAAAAAGTAATTAAGAGAATAGTTAGTCTTTTCTTTAAAAATAAAATAAAATATATATATATATATATAATTTATAGTCTTAATCTTAATACATAAAAATAGATATTTTTAAATAAGTGTGAAAAACAAAAAGAATACTAAAAGATTGAGTTGAATTATGTTTTAATTTTTTTTTTGATAGTTTGTTCGTAAGTATCATCTAAATACGTGACAAACAATAAGTTGGTTTCCTTAGTCACATAAACGGTTAAAGATTGAAAACTTCTTCTTTAGGTTAGTGCTACAAATATAACATGAAATATAACAACATAATAAAGGGAAGAAATTACTAATGTTTGATTTTTTCACTAGCAAACTAATCTTGTAAGATAGAAGAGTATTCTTTTGACACGCAGTCACTCCATGCTTATATGTATGAGTATTGTTTGACAACAAGTCACTAATTGCTAACACGAGTATTCTTTTATAATAAGTGACTCTTAGCTAACACGCGTACTTTTTTTAAACAAATCACTCCTGACTTAGGACAAAAAAAATTGTCTAGATTGTGATAACAAAAGTTACCTATCAGGGATGGGTTACTTACAAGGTTAAACAATCTACTAGTTTGCTAAATGAACACAACAATGTTCTTACAAAGTTATTTAAGGCACAAAAAGATGTTGACAACATTTTAGCACTTTTGCAAATCAAACTTTCTTTTATTTTCTTGATGACTTTATATAGGCATAGAAGAAAATATTCGTTGCAAATATTTGTCTGGCCGTTGAGCAAGTTGAACTTTTTCCTTGCGATGAGCTAGCACATAAAATATGCATTAAATGTTTTTCCATGAATGAATTAAATGTCCTTTTGTTCTTTAAGGAACATCATGGTAGCTAGATCTATCTATCTCTCCTTGAAAAAAAAAGCATTTATTTAAACTTGTGTAAAAGATAAAGTCATACGAAACATACAAACTTCTCCAAGTCATAGTATGAAGCATACAAAATTCTCCACGTCATAGTGTAAAGGATATACTTTTTCAAATTTGACAAAGCTAGTTCTAGGGGTTAGGTGAAACAAAAACAACTTTAGCTCGAGTTTCAAAAAGATTGTTGATTGTAACAAAAGATTCAAGTGAATCGTTTTAGTTAGAAATAGGGAATGAACATTCATTGCAACATATAATAAACATATAGATAATCATGAAGTGTACGATGTTAGCTAAGAGATTATGTGCATATAACCTAATCATCAACAAATGCTTATTAGACGTAAAGTAAGAAAACCTAGTGTTATATCGTTTGATAGACAAAACATTCACATCTTCCATGATTTATTATTTTAGGAGAAACTATCATCTTATAAACAAAGATTGACCATGTTTTATGCTTTGTTGTTTTTAGAACAAAATAAAAACTATGGGTGTTTGACTTTTCCTTAACAATCTTCCCCTCTATGATGGTGGTGTTTAAAAAAAATTAAACCTAGTGTTTTCAAAACACAAGGTTTAACAAATCAAATGTTTGCAAAAAAAATAAATTCAACACAAACAAAATCAGATGTATATAAATATTAAAGTGCGAGTTTGATGGGTGGTTAAACTATTAAATCTAAACTGAATTCTCTAGGTAGATAATATTAATAAGATATAATATTGTTAATTGAATTCTGTCTTTTAGAAGTTTTATCTTCAACACACCCTTACTTTTTGTAATATCTAAGGAAAAAAGGAATAATAATGGAAGACAAATCTAAATGTTTAGGAATTGAAAAATCTACAGATTGTCTTATAGTGAGTACCTTCTTGGATAAGGTGAAACTTGTTTTCTTGAGGATCAAAATATCTTTTCTTGGTTCCACCCTTTTATTTTGTTTCTCTCTCTTTTTCTTCATTTGAGTTTTATCCTTATCCATTTATTTAGGAGATAATGGTTTTAATGTAGTATTATGCCCTATGTACATTAAGAAGTAAGTATTAACAACACCGTGATGAATGCCATTTCTATTATATTGTCACAGTCTTCCACAAAGAAAAAGCTTGATTCCACAATAACAACATCACATAAAACTTTATCATGTAATTACTAATGACTTAACCATTGGGGGTTGTAAGGTTTAGAATGAGGGATGGTGGTAAGTTGAGATTTTCCCACCATCCTTTGATTTGCTACATTGGTGCAAGTTCCTCCATCAACAATAAGGATGCAAGTTTCATTCATGATTATGCATATTGAATGAAAAATATTTACTCTTCAATTTTATTTAAAAACTTTTTTAACATGTCCAATCATGATCTTAATAATTAATATATATCTTTCAATTGGAGATAACACAATCTTTATCACTTGAAGAACTTTCACTTGAGGAAAAAGAATATGAAGAATGTCATGAACTTACTTCCCCATCATCTTTCAACATCATAGCCCTTTTGTTTAGACACTTAGATGCACTATGTCCAAAACTCAAACATTTAAAACATTTTTGTTTTACTTTTCTTTTTCTTGAAAATTGGGTTTAGATAACGAAGATAAAGGGTTTTATGACTTGTAATGTGAAAAAAAACAAGAGTGAAGATTTTTACGAGGGAAGAAGAAGAAGAAGAATGAGAAGTTTTAGAACACATACCTTGGTACAATTTCACCTCATCCTTTTTATCCTTTTTTGAGAAATTCCATACAGAGTATGATGAGGATCATTTTTAGGAACTTCTCCTTTTAAGTTAATTTTCCACCTTTGTAACTTGGTGGGCAAGTTCTTCCAAACCTATGTAATGGTACAACTCCACCACATCTTGGACGTCTTGATTAAGCCCATACATGAACCTTGCCATGGTTAGGTCTAAATCTTAATCAATTTCACATTTAACAAGGATCATTTCCATATCCTTATAATAATCCTCCATATACTCCTTTGCCTCAACCTTTGAAGTTGAATGATCAAGTTAATGGTACAACTCTACCACATCTTGGATGTCTTGATTTAATCCATTCATGAACCTTGCCATGGTTGGGTCTAAACCTTCATCAACACAAGTTTTAAGATGTATGCTAGTTTAGATCATAAGAATCCTACATTCTGTCTTAGTTATTCAACCTTAGAATAATCAAAATCCACTATCTTTGTATGTTTATTACAAGCATTAACTCATGAAAAACATATACAAGATATGAAACATAACCAAATCAACTTATGAATACAGTTAAGGAGGATATGTCTAACTCTTAATCACACCAAGAGAAAAAAAAAACAATTTAATTCTTAAAATACCTTTCAAGAAGACAAAAAGGTGAGTACATCCCAAAAAATTCATAAACACAAAAAAGACGTAAAAAATTGAAAGATATCACCTCATTTGTCCTGTGATTAAAAACACAGATAAAACAAATAGGAACTTAATCACAACTATAGCATTGGTTTCTATGAATATGTTTGAAAAACAAGAGTGATTTGAGAGTTTGTTGAAACCTTTTTCTTGGATCACTCTTGAAACTTGATTTTTAGCATAGAAATATATCTTAAAGATATATCATATTTGTATTCACAAAGTTCTTTATGGGTTGGAGAAAGCTTCAATTTATAAAATTTAAGTTATTAATAAATTATTCTTAGAAGAAATTATGATTGAGTAAAATACCCATTCTATTTTAATTGATTATATTACTCTTTAATACTAAATAATCAATTATTTTGATGGTTCATAAATTATTTCAACTTTTCATTTATTTCAAAAAAAAAATTTAAAAAAAGTTAATCGATTATTAAATAATTTTATTTATTTATTTTTTAAATATATTTTTCTGCTATCTATTTTAATCCGTTAACAAAGTAGATAATAATTATCCTATTTTGAAACATATAAAGAACAATTTAATCAATTATAAAAACCTCAAGGTTAAAAACAAACTTAAAATGATTTGAACCTTTCAATTTTTTAAAGGTTAAAGTATATTGAAAAGAGGTTCTAAGTTTGTTTTAATTAATTAAGGTTTTATGTAATAAATTAATTTTTCTTGATATGTTTACAGGACATGATAATCAATTATTAGTTTTGATAATGGGTTAACATAGAGAAGAAACAATTGCATTTTTTAGCTTGTCTTTAAGGATAATCGATTAACTTGCTTGATCAATTATTACTTTTATTTAACGAATTGAAATATTTCTAGAAAACTGGAAACAATGGATAAAGCAATAATGAGAGATATATATGCACAAATAATTTATACTGTTTCACTTTTACACCAAGAGCTACATCTAGTCCTGAATAAAACAACTGAGAATTCACAAAACCAAGAACAAAATTTACACAAGATACAACCAAGAGTTTAGTTCTTGAATCCTACAAGAACACTCACTCCTAACCACTCAACATAAATTCAGAAACCCTTTCTGAATTTGCTTCAACAGAAGACAAAGAAAGAAATAAAGGTTGAGAAAACCTAGGATATTAAAGATGAAGCACAAAAAATTCAAACTCATAAAACCTTTTTCACAACATAAGAATATCCAAGAAGCAAAAATAATCCTTGAGAACAATTTCAAAACTTTATGTTTTCTCTCTTTCAAAATTCTTCTTTGAAATGTCTAGATTATCTCTTTATACAAGATTTTAATGATTGCAAAAATGGTTTGATTATTTATTGAAAACAACTGTATCAATTTAAATCTGTTTAGTTATAATAATAAAAAATTGTTAAAAACATTTAATTGATTATTTGAAATAACTAATTGTTTTCTTTTACCAGAAGAAATGAATAACTTTTAAACCAATTATTTTATCAAAATAATTGGTTGATTTCACTAAACAAAAAAGATAAAATAGAAAACAAAACATTTTCAAATCTTTTAAAAACTTTAAGTAGTTTCAAATTGTTGATTGATAATATAAATCAATTTGTTAACAATACTTACTATAGTTAGAAGAATTTAATAGAAGTAATTTTAACCGATTAAAAGCTTGAATCAACTGATTAAAAAACACAACAAATTTTTGAAAACAAAACCTTTCTTGGAGATAACTTTTGAAGATAACTTAGATTATAATGTATTGTAAAGAAATAATACAAAATCTACCTAGACACACACAACTTCCTAATCTTCATGATAGATTGGATTCATCAAAGTAAGATTTTCTTAGTTAACAAATATGTTCTTAAGTTGTTCCATAAATGATGAAGAGCAAAATAACTGATTAACTAGTTAAGTTATTGATTAAAATAGAGTGTTTGTTACTGCTATTCACCTTTTTTTTAGAATAATTGATTAACAACTTAAAATAACCAATTAAATGTATTTGAATCAATTTTTAAATAACTTTTCAAAACTTCTATAGCCTTTAATACAATTAAAAAATCATATAACATACTTTAATACGAGTTGTTTTCATTTGTTTCAAAAGTGCATCAAAGAATTTTCGAGAAATCTTCGAACTCTCTTGGTTTTGTCAAAAAGTTCTAAAAAGTGTATTTTGGTATATATTGAAAATCCTCTTTTGATTATTTATGTTGTGCATATGCTAATATTTTTTTCATGGTTGTGTTGGTGGGTTAATCTCAAATGTTTCCTCTTGATCGTTAAATGGTTGAATTATGTTCTTGAAAGTGTTTTCAAGAGTTAAATTGATGTTCTCTTGAAAGTTTTTCAAGAGTTGTTTGTTGTTTTCTCTTGGAGTGATCCAAGAGATAGACATATCCTCCTTAAGTGGTTTTAGGAGTTTATATACTTGTTTTTTTCTATTTTTTATAGTTTTACAAGTGTCAAGTGCTTGTGATAAACATATAAAGGTAGTGAATTTTGGTTGTTCTAAGATTGAAGATCTAAAAATGTACGATCTATTATGTATGAACTCGTATAAATCTTCCTATAATCTTTTTCATCATTTCTCTATTTTTTACATATTATTCTTGTTGTATTAATTTTATTTGTGCTATTGTTTTCATTTGTGATAAACATATAAAGGTAGTGAATTTTGGTTGTTCTAAAATTGAAGATCTAAAAATGTACGATCTACTATGTATGAACTCGTATAAATCTTCATATAATCTTTTTCATCATTTCTCTATTTTTTACATATTATTCTTGTTGTATTAATTTTATTTTGTGCTATTGTTTTCATTCATAATTGCATTCAATTTTTAATTAAACTTGTTTTTAAAAGAGTTTAAAAATGGTTTAATTCACAACATAATGACAGTTCAGCATTAGTTATGGCTTCAATTATTATTGAAAGTTTAGATGTTGAAAGTCAACACTTTTATGCCCAATTTAACATGAGTATTATATAACCTATATGTTGAAAGGTTCATTTACCTTCATTATATTTTTAATAAAATGTCATGTAGTTTTTAAATAAACATTCTCCTTCTTTAAGCTTTTAATAAATGACATTTACATTTTTTAAATTTCATAATAAAATAAACCTCATTTATTTTATTTTATTAAATGTATTATATTCATTAAAATTTAAAAATATATGAAAATTAAAAATTAATGTAAAAAATATAGAGATTAAATTTTTAAGTAAAAAATATAAATACAACAAGAACACAAGTATTATTTTACTAAAAATATAAAGATGTAGATATCATTTATTAAAAGCTTATGAACCATCAATAATTATTTAAAATTATAAAAGTATAAATGTCATTTTGTTAAAAAAATAAAAATGTAAATATGTATTTTAAAGTTAAAAAGTATGTAAGTTTCATTAAACACACTTAATTATAATTTTTTCTTGTTGTTACATTACATTGTGTTATTAATTAGATTCTAATATTCTTAAAAGATTATTATTAGTTAGATCCTAAATATTTTAAAAATGTAATGTTTCTATGCGACAGAGGTGTTAAGTGAGTGAGTGATGCATCTGGTTGGTTATATAATTAGGCAAATTCTTTTTACATCCGATTTATTTTTAACCGGCACACTATACACTTAAATTTCCAAATATATTCTTTATTCTCAAAATAAAAATCTGAAATTAAAAAATATATTCTTGAAAAAATAAATCCAGAACATACTATTGTGTTTCCGAACTGAAATTCTATAATAGAATATAGAAATCAAAATCCCTTTTTAGAAAATAATCCCATAATGTAAAAATTATGTTTTTGAAACAAAAAATTCAAAAAAAATATGTTTAAAAAACGTAAAAATATTCTAAAAAACTAAATTCGAAAATATATTTAAAAAAAGCTCTGAAATATATATATATATATATATATATATTTATTTTTTTTTCAATGAAACTTCATTTTAAACATTATGTCATTATATAAAAAAATTATTAAAAATAAAAACAAATGAAAAATTATACCAAAACTCGTACATAAAAAAAAGTATAAATCTAAAACAATCAAAATATACACTACAAGAAAATCATAAAATAGAAATCAATTTTAAAGACAAAAAATAATTAATTATTATATTGACTAAATTAGAGATCATTTTAGAGACTAAAAAAAATATCTGGTTTCTAAACTAGTTTCTATTATTGTTAAATAATTTCTAAATTAGTATCTAAATAGCAAACCAAGGTTTTAACTACCACTTATTTAGATTATAAATTTGGTAGCAAAAACTTTGGTAGCTAATTAGATATCAATTTAAAAACCATTTAACAATAATAGAAACTAATTTAGAAACAAAAATTATTTTTAGTTTCTAAAATGATATCTAATTTAGTCACTATAACACCTAATTATTTTTCGTATCTAAATTTGGTTTCTATTTCATGATTTTCTAATGATATATTTTTTAACATTTTTAAATAAAAACTTTGAAGAAAAACTATGTAACAGATAAATTATTTGAAAGCATTTTTCATAAAAATCGAATACAAATTCAAAAATTTGATTAGATGACAAAAATAATTGCCGTATCTATAACGCACTTCATAGTGCAGGTTTTGTTAGCTAACTGTACCATCAATGATCACTACCTTTGTTTTTCCTTAATGAAAATTAAAAAAAAATAGGAATGTTTTTTATATTGTTTGTGGTGTCTGAAAGGTCAAAAACAAAAAGGGATTTATGCATGCATGCAACAAAAGAGGGGTATAAGAACAGTGGACACAAGGGAAAATATTAGACAAGAGAATATTATTAGGTGGGACATGCTCTTTCGAAAGGGACTTGCATCTGCTTTCTTAACACAAGAGAATATTAGGTACAATGTAGATACTATTCTTATAATTGCTTTAAATTCAATTTATAATTATATTATCTAATTAATTTCAATAAAATATCGTCATTAATGTCTGTCTTATTATCGAGATAAAAAAATATTTTTAAAATGCATAAACATGCATCTAACTTTGACTTTAACAAATTAGAACAGTAATGTTTTTAATGAAGTGGACTTTGAAATAAATTGTGATAATAGGAATACACCTAATCACAAGCATTTCACCCTAGCACAAATATGGATACAGATATTGACACGACATAGATACAGACATGGAGATACGTATAATTTCTAAAATGTAGGATACGGAGACACGATAAATTGAAAATAAATATTTATGTGCAAAAGTATGTTCCAAATTCTTTTGGGAGTAGGAAGATATTTTTCATGACTGGTTCAAAAGAATTTGTTCTTATTTTTATAATCATAATAAAAATTTATACAATAAATTTGAGATTTTAGAAAACTATTGTATTTATACCTTTTAAAATTGTGTTAAAACCGTGCTAGAATTTTCAAAAATCCAACAAATATTTTTTTGAATTGAACACTTCACTGATAAGTATCCTACGAGTGTCATACGAGTGTCGACACGAATACGTGTGTCCGACACGAATACGCCATTTAAGAAGAAGTGTCTGAATCTCATAGTGTTATACTTAGATTTATGCTTGTTTGCTTTAGAGAAAGTAAAGTAATTAAAACATGAGATGATATTTTTATGTAATTTTGTAGGAATTTTTTAGGATAATATGATATTGTAAAACATTTAGAAATTTTATTGATATTTAATTTTTATGGGAAAGTTAGATTGTTCAACTTTTTATTAGATTTCTTGGTTTATTTTTTATTCATTTGGTCCAGCAACAAAAAGACAGAATAATTTAAGTTCATTTTATTCATATTTATAATGGATTCGTTTAGTTAAAATTTAAATAAGTTATTGTTAAATATTTTTTTAAGTCACCTATTTAAAAATAGAATTTAATTAGTTAGTAGTTAAAATATTGGTAACGAATTATATAATAGAAATTATTTATTAGTAATAGAAATTACTTTAGATACTAATAATTTTTTTCCTCTAAAATAATATTTAACTTAGTTAATATTTATAGTGACTAATTATTTTTGGAAAAATTGGTCTATATCTAATGATTTTCTTGTAGTAACAACTTATTAAAAAAATTCTTACTTTTATATCTTTCATGTGTGTGAAGTTATCTCTTAGAATGTGAAGTGCTTATATTTTTATATTCACCCAATTGAGTGTGAATATTATAAAAAACATTTTATTTGTTGCATAGCTTGTAGTTGCTTTGTGTACTTTGCCTAAAGAGACCTTGTGTACTCATGCATAAACCTTGGGAGGGTTAATGAATAACCTATAAGCCAAAATTGGTAATGAGATTACTTGTAAACATTATTTGTTGAGTAAAATTCTTTTCATTGGATATTGGAGAACTAGACATAGTATAGGTTAGGAGTGAACCCCTATAAAAACAAAGTATTAACTATCTTTTCTATTACACATACTTTTACTCACATGGTTGAAATTAATATGTTTTAGAAATTCCACAAAAGTAAAGCAAAATAAATTAAGTCTCTTTACTTGTCGATTAGAGATATTTAATATGGAATAAAATTAAAACACTCAAAGTACATTTAATAGATTTTGGATCATATCTATTGATAAACAATATGATCATTATGATCACTTTCACAAAATATTACATAGTTTACCTAGTTTTTAGAGATCTAGGTAACAATGTTAAAAACCTAAAAAAAGTATAGAACATGTTTGTGGAAGAACTCATTAACATTCTAAAGGTTCATGATTTAAAAATGCAGTAAGATAGAAAGAAAATTTTATAACTCTTAGGGCTTGTAATTCCTAATACACTTTCACTAAAGCATTGAAAATAAAAGAACTTGTAGAATTGCCTTGAGACATAGATGAAACTAAAGTGGATTGTTATAGTAAATGAAGATGAATATTCCTTGTCTGATGTGATGCTTTAATGTAGCGTATGTAATCGCACGTAATCGTAATGAAGAAAGAGAGGTTTTGATGAACCCTAATTGTAGAGAAAAATAAATATAAAATAAACTTTTATTCAGTTGTATATTAGAGAGTAAAATACATGGTGTATATATAAGAAAAAGATTAAGACCTAGCTGAAACAGAAAAAGGAAAGTTGGGTCAAACAAACAAAGCCCAATAATTTAAAATAGAAAATTAAATATATTAACACCCCCTCAAGCTGGGGAGTAGATATTTGTCAGGCCCAGCTTGGATTTGAGAGTAGAGAATTGTGCGGAAGCAAGGGGCTTGGTGAATATGTCAGCAACTTGCATTGCAGAAGTAATGGGTAGTAGTTTGAGGAGACCAGAGTTAAGTTTTTCACGAACTAGGTGGCAATCAATTTCGATATGCTTGGTTCGTTCATGAAAAATTTGATTGGAAGCTATTTGAAGGGCAGATTTGTTGTCACAGTACAGGGTTGCAGGCTGGGAGAGAGGAAGATGTAAATCCTGAAGGAGGTAAGACAACCATTGTAACTCACATGTGGTGGTGGCAAGGGCTCTATACTCGGCTTTAGAGGAGCTGCGGGAGATAGTTGACTGCTTCTTTGATTTCCATGATATTAGGGAGTCTCCTAAGTAGATGGAATATCCAGTGACAGATTTGCGTGTGGTAGGACATGTTGCCCAGTCAGAGTCACTAAAACCACAAATGTGAAGTGAACTAGTGTGAGAAAAATATAGTCCTTCACCAGGGATGCCCTTGAGGTAACGCAAAAGACGTGAGACAGCTTGCTGATGATGAGTTGTGGGTGCAGATATGAATTGGCTTAAATTGTGGACAGCGAAGGCGATGTCTGGTCGCGTGTTGGTTAAGTAAATTAGACGTCCAAGGAGTCTTCTGTATTGAGAAGTGGCATCAGCATCGAGAGGTGAGCCTTGGTCGGGAGAGAGACGGGAGGTGTGAGTCATAGGAGTGGCCACAGGTGCAGAGTCAAGCATGCCAGTTTCTTGAAGGAGATCAAGAGTATACTTGCGTTGACTTAAATGAAGACCAGTACTGTTGCGAGCAATTTCCAGTCCCAAAAAGTAAGGGAGATTACCTAAATTTTTTATCTTGAAGTGATGGTGAAGGGATGCAGTAATTGTATTGATTTCCTCCGTGTCATCACCAGTTAAGAGCAAGTCATCAACATAAACAAGAATAACAGTGAGTTTATCATTATTATATTTAAGAAAAAGAGAGTGATCAGCAACAGAAATAGAGTAATTATTTGATAAAAGAAAAGTAGAAAGTTTGGCGTACCATTGGCGACCAGCTTGATGAAGGCCATACAAAGACCGTTGAAGCTTGCAAACATGCTGGGGAGAAGGAAGAGAGAGGCCAGGTGGGGGGTCATGTATATCTCTTCATGGAGATCACCATGAAGAAATGCATTATTGACATCAAGTTGTTTTAAAATCCAATTTTTGGTAGTGGCAATAGCAAGCAGAAGGCGGAGGGTAGTGAGTTTAGCAACAGGTGCAAAAGTGTCTAAGAAATCAAGTCCTTCAAGTTGGGTAAACCCTTTGGCAACAACTCTAGCTTTGTGACGCTCAACAGTGCCATCAGAATGGTATTTGATTTTATATACCCATTTACAACCAATAGTTTTCTTTCCTGGAGGGAGAGGGGTAAGTTGCCAAGTATTGTTAGCAGCAAGAGCTTGAAGCTCATCTTGCATGGCAGATTGCCAAGAAGCATGTTTGGAGGCTTCGTTATATGTCCGAGGTTCAGGATGAGAATTGATAGAGGAAATAACATTTCTAAAATTGGAAGATAAGGAATTGTAAGACAAGTAATTATGAATAGGATATCTACTACTTACAGTGTTGGTTGCAGTGTGGAAATCTGCAAGATAGGCAGGTTGTCGATGAGGACGAGCTGATCTTCTTGGAAACTGGGGTGAGATGCTTCCTGGAGATGCAGGCGGTGATAATTCTGATGGAGGTGCAATGTTGGATGCAAGAGCAGAGGCACTATTTGTTGGAAGATCATAGGATAATGAGGCTGGTGGAGGAACAGTATTGGGTGCAGGAGTAGAGGCACATGGCTCGACAGGAGGTGCAGTATCAGAAAAAAAATCAAAAGCAGAATTATATGCATTAGAAATAGGGAGAGATAAAGTGTTAGGGTCCTTAGGCAAGCCACTGTCCAATTTATATGGAAAGTGGTTTTCATGAAAGATTACATGTCTTGATATCTCTATGCTATGAAACTTTAAATTTAAGATAATATAACCTTTTGTATTTTGCGGGAAACCAAGAAAAATACCTTTGATAGATCTATCATCTAATTTTTTCCTATGTGCAGTAATGGTACTAGCATAACAGAGACAACCAAACACTTTTAGAAAGGAAATGTCATATGGTTTTCCAAACAACTTTTCATGAGGAGTGATGTTATCAAGTAATGGAGTAGGAATAGCATTTATTAAGAAAACAACATGATTTACAGCAAATTCCCAAAAAATATGAGGAAGATTTGCTTGAAAAAGTAAAGCCTGGGTTACATTTAGTATGTGTTGATGTTTACGTTCTACAATGCCATTTTGTTGTGGTGTTTCAAAACAGGATTTTTGATGTATAATTCCCTTTGAAGCATAAAAATTTGACATAGCAAACTCAACACCATTGTCAGTACGAATCGTTTTGATATTAGTTTTGAAATGATTTTGAACGAAAACAGTGAAGTTAATGATGTGTTGACGCACTTCAGATTTGTTATGCAGTAGAATAACCCAAGTATAACGCGAGTAATCATCAACAATAGTCAAGAAATAACGAAAACCTTGCATAGAAATTATGGAACATGGTCCCCAAATATCAAAGTGTACAAGATCAAAAATAGCAGAGGTAACAGTATTACTTAAAGGGAAAGGAAGTTTTCTCTGTTTTGCACGACTACAAGTGTCACATACATGATGAGTATCAACAGTAATAAAAGAGTATTGTTTGCTTAAGACATGTAATCTTTCATGTGAAGGGTGTCCTAGTCTATAATGCCATAGTGTTTTGTCTGTGATATTACAATTAATAAAAGGAGCAAAACAATGCGGTTTAGAATGACTAGAAGCAGGCAAGGTAGTGACAAGGTACAAGCCATCGGTGGCTTTAACTGTACCAATCCTCTCTTGAGTGAGATTGTCTTGTATAATGCAGTGGGTTGAAGTGAAAGTTAAAGTGCATTTAAGTTGGTGTGTGAGTTTAGAAACAGATATTAAGTTTAATTGAAAATGAGGCACGTATAACACATCAGACAAATAAAACTGATCAGAAAAACGTACTAAACCAGAATATGTGGCATAAACAGTTTGGCCATTTGGAAGACTAATTAAGACAGGTTTAATTTTAGTATAAGTAGTAAAAACGTTCAAATTGTGACAAACATGATCAGTGACACCAGAATCAATAATCCAAGATTCTTTTATAGAAGATAGTGAAGAGAGAAACTTACCTGTTGAAGAATGCTCAGTATTGGGGATTTCATCCGTAGAGATGGTGCTGACTTGATTAATTTGAGTGTGAGGGACAGGATCCTCAAGGTTTTGCTGACGCAAAATGTTGGTAAGGAATTGGCACTGTTGTGATGTAAGTTGAATCCCCTTTACATCCTGTTCTTTAGGAAAAAGCTCAGAAAAAGTGTCAGTAGTAATCATATTATTGGCTTGGAATGTCCAATTGGTGAATTTGTAGCCAGGAGGGAACCCATGCTTTTTATAACAGGTGTCAACAGTGTGGCCAAGACGATTACAAAAAGTGCAGACTTTTCTAGTAAAAGAAAACTTTGAGGTTTTAACAGTACCAGAAGGAAAACCCACTTTGCAAAAACAAACAACCTCAGTATGACCATATTTACCACAAAATTTGCATGTAATAGTGTGACTACTATTAAGACTATGAAGACTAGGGTTTTCATTAAACATTGCCTAAAAGATTTTTAAAACCAATCAAGATTTTGAAAGAGAACAGAAAAAAAAAATAAAAAATAACGAAGAACAGCAAAGAGGGAAATAAAAATCAGAGAGAAGCGCAGCAGAACTCTTCATTCGAAGAGCTCTGATACCATATTACAAAGTGGACTTTAAGCCTAACTCAACCCCATAAAACCGGCTCGATAAGGTGAGGTTTGCACCCACTTATATACAATGAAAGGCTCTAATCTCTAGTCGATGTGGGATCTCCAACACACCCCCCTCACGCCGAGACTACCAACTCGTGCGTGGGACTATATATTATGGGTGGTCCGATAGCGGCCCGATAGCGGGTGGCCTGATAAGCCCAACAAATACTCGCTAGGATAGGCTCGAAATGGCTCTGATACCATATTATAGTAAATGAAGATGAATATTCCTTGTCTGATGTGATGCTTTAATGTAGCGTATGTAATCGCACGTAATCGTAATGAAGAAAGAGATGTTTTGATGAACCCTAATTGTAGAGAAAAATAAATATAAAATAAACTTTTATTCAGTTGTATATTAGAGAGTAAAATACATGGTGTATATATAAGAAAAAGATTAAGACCTAGCTGAAACAGAAAAAGGAAAGTTGGGTCAAACAAACAAAGCCCAATAATTTAAAATAGAAAATTAAATATATTAACATGGATAACGAGATTCCATTCATCTTTAGAAAGATCCATCAAATGTGGAAAAAGTAGGGACGTTTTAGAGGAAGAAGGACTCGATGAACAAAGGTGGGAGCCAAAGGATAAGAAGAAACAAGTAGTTTCATGTGAATGTAAAAGACCTAGGCTTTTTAAGAAAGGGCCAAGAAAAGAAGCAATTCATCTTCAAGAAAAACGTAAAGAACGATCTGATGACAATACGGGAAGACTTGGACAACTTAGAAAGTGAAGGAGATGATTCAAAAAGAAGTTGCCAACCTCGTCTATTGTCTCATCAGATGACAATGACAAAAAGATAGATTTCTCTAATAATCTCTCTCTCATATCTTAAACAAAATCAACATAATGGAGCCAATCAATCAATATAAATTGATCCAAAATCTGATTCAAATCTAATATAAAATCCATGGTTACATAAGAAATATATTGAATCGATTCAATTGCAACTTTGAATATAGAATTCAAAGGCATCAAATAGGAAATGATACTCTGAATCATCAAACTAGAATGAAATACACGATCAACCAACATTATCAAATTTGAAAGAGTCGGAAAAATGGTTTGATCCTCTTATTTTGATTTCTCGAACAAAGAGATCTATGAATTGAGATCCTAATGCATATAAATACAAATGGTCCAATGGGGCAAGGATTTGCAGGAACATTTGGACTATTTCATATATGAGCAGAATAGTCATTTTCAAGTAATGTTCGATTGATTACATATTAATTAATATTCTAGTTTTAGATTACATTTGGAGATTCATGTTTTAATGTTTTAGTCTCCAAGGATCAAATCACTTATTGATGATATTGGGGATTCATGTTTTAGTGTTTTTATCCCCAAGGATTGAATGTTTGAATATCTGAGGAGTATAAATATTTATGATTCATATCATACTTTCGAGGGACTTCTCTTAAATGTTTAATCTCAACATAATATAACAATGATAATGACAATGAAACTTTTAAAGAATGTTTTATTACTTTACAAAACTTTAGTTACATCCTACTTTGAGTAAATCTTTTTGTGTGATTTTTATATTTATATTACTTGAATAAATTATTATATTTGTTTTGTTTTTTATACGATTCTAGAGAAACATGTTTAGTGATACTAATGTCACTTCATGGTTATAAAGAATTAAGATAGAAGTTTAGAAGCAATTTAAAGTTGTTTAATCTCTTGATTTTTTTATTCTTTATATTATGTATATTGCAACTAAATTTTAACGGTATCTTCTTAGTACTTTTTGTTTTAGATATTTTATGTATAATTGTGTTATACCATTTTTTTATCAGCAAGAAACGAATAAATAATAGAGATATTTTAGGGGTACTTCAACCCTTATACAAACATGACAACCTAAATCCTTTACAAGCACAATTGCATAGAATCAAATCAGAGTTCAAGCCAGACCAAATTATTACAAACATGACGCCATAAGACTTCTTACACAGAAAATACAACGAACAAAAACCTATTACAAAACCATATGCAGAAGTCTACCAACAAACGCCACAACCTGGTAATGTTTTTTGATAGATTTACTACAAATCAACGACTCAAGATATCAGTCAAAATACGAAAAGTTTGCAAAATGAAACTTGGTTGTGACCCAAGACCAAACTTTCAATTACACCATTGTGAAAATCTCAATATGATCTATCCTACCATTTTCAAAAACTTCTTGTTCCTATGCTTCCACACTTCTTCTACAACTGCTATCCACACACAACCCCAAATTTGATTGACAACTTCATTGATCCCACTCAATTTAAAATTTATAAAGTGCTTTTCTGGCTCCCAATGATTCGTTGAAGCCCACCCCACCCACTCATAGCACTTAGACCACACTAGCCAAGCGGATCTGCAAGCACAGAAAAGGCGTGACGTTGTTTCCTCATCCTCCTCACACAAACAACAAATGTTACTTCCTAAATTTATACCACTTCTCTCCAAATTTGCTTTAGTCGCTATCTTATCTTCCATAACCATCCAAGCTGTGAAAAGAGACGAAGGTTGTTCCTTTATCCTCCAAAAACTCTTGTACAAAGCCACCACATCCCCTTGAGCGTCCTCTTCAAGAATCTTGTATGCAAATTTAATTGTGTACTCAGATGTGTCATTTTCTTTCCAAACCCACAAATCCATGTTATCGGCTTTTTTACTCTTTTCACCCAAAAGATGTACAACTGTTGCTCCTGGTTCCTTTCCCAATAAAAAAAACTCCTTCTCCATCCTATCTTCCACGACCACTCAAGATTATTTTTTCTTTCCCCTCCTTGCCAAAGCCTGGGTTCTTTATCAGAACAAATACTGAAAAGCCTCAGACATTTATCCTTCAAAATCACATTGCCCACCCATTTATCCTCTCATAACCTTATTTCCCTCCCGTTCCCAACTTCCCACCTGAAGTTGTCATCGAACTTGCTTTTACAACCTTCCAAAAACCATATTTCCTTCAAATCCCTCCACCAAAGAGACTATGACTTGTTATTCCTTTGATTCCTTAAATCCCTCCAACCTCCATACTTTGATTCCAGAACCTCTTTTCACAAACCCTTATTGTGAGTGCCCAAACGCCAAATCCACTTTCCTAATAAAGCAATATTGAACATTCTAATCTCTACCATTCCAAGCCCTCCCTTTTTCTTGGGCTCACAAACTTTTTTCCACGAAGCCCACACAATTTTTCTGCCTTTTGATCCCCAGCCCCATAAGAAATTCCTCTGTAGTTTCACAATGTTCTTTGCCACCACAGCCGACATTCCTAATAACGACATATAGAACAAAGGAATGGAGGATAACAAATTTTATCAAGCATAATCTTCTTATCATAGAAGTAAACTTGCCTTTTCATCTGCCTAGCTTGTTTCTCACTCTTTCCACCACTTCCTCCCAAAACTTGCTCTTTTTGTGACACCCCTCTACAAGCATGCCCAAATACTTGAATAGAGTTTTCATCACCTCGCAGTTCAGGATATTCGTGAAACATTGTAGCGAATGAAAGCTGCTCCCCACCCTTCCAATACTAGTCTTTTGAAAATTATCCTTCAGACCTGATGCTAGTTCGAAGCACTTTAAAATAACCTTAATAACGAACACGCTTTGAAATTTGCTTTGGAATAGAATAAAGGGTCGTCAGCGTACTGAAGCATGTTCACCTTTATCAACTTATCTCCAATCTCCAAGCTCTCTAACAAGTCTTTCTCAATTTCCTTCCTCCCTACCCCTACTAAACCTTCAATCACAATGAGAAATAAAAACGATGCTTAAAGGATCTCCTTATCTCAACCTCTTCTTTGGTTTGAACTCCTAAGTCAGACTCCCATTTACTAACACATACACCGATGAAGATTCAAGGCAATCTCTAATCCATCCAATCCAATTCTGGCAGAAACCTAACCTTTCCATCATGTAATATGAAGTCCCAAATAACCTAATCATACACCTTTTCGTAGTCGACCTTGAAGAAAACACAACTACTATTTCTCCTCTTTGCTTCATGTAAAACTTCATTAGCCACGAGAACACTATCCATTAACCCCTTGCCCTCCAAGAACGCAAATTGCCTAACATCAATAACTTTATGCATAACCTTCTTCAACCTCAATGATATTATTTTAGACACAATTTTATACAAACAACCCACCAGAAAAATTGGACTAAATTCATTTATGTTGATAAACAACTATTTATTTTATATTAGTTAAATGCACATGTTTTTTTTTTTGTTCATAAATCACATCGTTCATATTTATTATTGTAGTGTTACAATCTAACATGCTTTCAAGATTCTGTGAAGAGTCAACCATAAAATCATTTATCCTGCACTTGACAAAACCATCTAACATGCTCGACATAATTTACTTTTGACTTTTACCAACAGATCTTAGATTGACAAGGAAAGACTAACATGTTTGACTGTAATAGAGCAAACTGTAAGAAAATGAACTGATTATGAATAAAAAAAATATTAAAAAAATGATACATTCAAGTATTAAGCAAACAAATCATTCCTTTCAAGGTAAAAATAATCGTAATGAAAAATGTAAAAGAATATTTTTTTTTGAATTTTTCCATGAATGTCACATATAATTGAGAATATAGATGACATCCATACAAAAAGAATTACAATACTTTTCATCCATCTATTTTTCACATTCTTTATTGTCAAATTGACTAATACCAACAAATACAAATAAAATTCTTTTGCTATTTTTTCTTTTAAAAGTCTCTAAATTAAAAATTCAAAAGTTATAATGACTTTTAAATTATAAAATTTGAAATATATATTTTCTAATTCTATGAAAATAATTTTTTAGATTAAAAAATACTTATAAACTGTAAAATTTGAATCTAATTTGTTATAATTTAACAATTATTTTTAAATTTAGAAATTATTTTTAAATTATAAAATGTAAAATACAAATTTAAAAAAATATTTTTAAAATTATAATAATTATGAATATAATGATTTTAGCGTTTAGGGTTTATGGTTTAGAATTTAGGGTTATGGAGGTAAGGAAGAAATTATTTAAGTTGTTTATAATTTATAATTTATATATAATTAAATTTACTTGATCAAAATAGGATTGTAACTAAATTAAGGGTGTGAGTTTCCATGGTCATGATCTCTTGTTTGATAAAAAATATTTGGAAAAACACCAACCTGTCTATCTTGGTAAATTAACTAACGCATTGGAAGAAAATGAAGCACACCCACCCTAGAAAATGAAAGGTAGTTAAGTAGCAGATTAAGAACTTAAGGGCAATGCTGTATTTTAGGGACACCAAATTACAAGACAATGATCATTGTGACTTTTGAGACTAGTTGAAGATTGTCGTCATATGTTACAAGAAAATGAAACATGGAGCGCAGCCTTTGTTGACAATAATAGGGAATTTGTGCAAAACTTTCTTCCATCTTTATATTTCACCACCTTGCTTCTCTATAATCCATATGCGTCTAATTGCTATAGCCTCCTTGTTAGGTTTACTTGTCTCACAAAAATCTTCTCTAACTACCTAAAAAGTAACACTCAACAATGCTCATTTTCTCTACAATAACTCCTAATTTTGGGTAACTTTATTGTTGAGTACAATATTATCTTTCCCTCCCTTCTCAAATTGAGCATAAATTATTAATAAAAGTGAGTTTAAATTTAATTTATTTTTGTAAAATTGATTTCGTAAGATATGTATTAACTTATATATTATAAGTTAATTAGTTTTATTTTTAATCAATGAACACACTAATGAAGAGGACATTAAACATAAAAATCGAAAAAGGTTCAATAATAGGTGGTACAATACGTTCAAATATCAATTAGGATAAATTTTTAATGACTTTGATATCATATTAGAAAATGAGTTTAAGTCTAATTTATTTTAATAAAATTGGTGATTTTTGTCCTATTTTTAATTAATGTGTGATCTCCAACTTAATAAGAAGATATTTTAATAAAATATTATAGATATTATATATAATCAACTATTTTGTTTGCTATTTTGTTCTACTTGTTAGTATGTTTTGCTATTATATATAGTTATCACTTTTTTTATAAACAATATCTTGATTCAATAAATTATTTTGTTTTTATTTATTTATTTAATATGATAGGAGAGTTATTGAAAATTTCTATCTTATTAAAAATTGGACTTTCACTTACATAAAAAAAAAATTAATAATTATATATCAATAATAAATAAGACCAATTTTCATATATATATATATATATTATATTATGATAAAAACTATCACTTATTGAATTAGTTTTGTAGAATCTAGTTATGTTTTAATTCCACTGCCTTAATAGATTCCTGTAACAATTAATACTATATCAATATACAAAACCAATCTCAAGTGGTGTTTGGCCAAAAGTTTGGTAACCTATATCTATAATGGGAGAATCACACATCTGTTTTTTAACTTCTTTCGACACTTGATACAGATTCTTTAATTCTTGGAATTCTTTGTTAATACCTTATTATTTAGTGTATATTATTTTATTAAAATATAGTTTGGAAAAACTACTTATATATATTTTTTAATATAGCCTTATTAAGTAATCTACTTTGGATTTTTGAAAGACAACATGGTTATAAGTTTTATGAAAACTATGCACGCAAAAGGATTATTATATTAATTGCAATTTTAAACACCTGAAACTATATAATCATTTGTAGTACGTCAGAATTCCATTAAAAAAATACTAAATATTTTTAGTAATTTTTAATAAAAAATAATATTATAAAAATATTACTAAATTTTTTAAATAAAAAAGTTACATTTAAAAAATATTAAATTTTTTTAATAATATATTTTTTTAAAAAAAGTAACATTATAACAAATATTTTTTAATAACTTTTTTTAGTAAAGAGATAACATTTTAAAAATGTTACTAATTTTTTTCGTAATATTTTCCAATAAAACATTAAAATTATTAAATATTACTTAAAATACTTTAAAAAAAATTCTAATAAAAAAGTGACATTTTAAAAATGTTATTAATTTTTTAGTAATATTTTTAATAAAAAAATAACATCATAAATTTTTTATTAAAAAGTTGTAGTAATATTTTTTAATAAAAAGATAATATTTTAAAATATTATTAAAAGTGTTTAGTAATATTTGTTTTTAAAAAATAACATTATAAAAATATCATTAATATAAATATTTTTTTAACATTTCAATAAATATTATTAAATTGTGTAATAGAAAAAAATATACATAAAAGTTAGTATTATTTCAATGAATCTTAAATGTTTGAAAGCGAATCGTGACATACAGTAAATATAGATTTGTGACTTTTATTTAACTTCATCAATAGTCTTGTCTCAATTTTGTTTATAATTCTAATACATAAATGTTTGATAAAATGTCTCTGATCACATCATGTGCTTGTGTTTTTGTTTGTGTTATAAAATTGTAGTATAAGCTTTGAAGCTTCTTATTTTCTAATCTTTGAGTTCTTATCTTATTAGTTGTTCATTAGTGTACTTCATTACATCTGGCTCCATTGTGTCTTGTTATTTTGTTCTTAATTCCATTGCATTCCTAGATTTTCTTCTTTTCTATATTTGTTAAAAAAAATTACCTTAGTTTTGCAATTTTATTATGGGTTTCTTTTACCTTTAAAAATTCTGAAAAAAATTATAGAAGTTCTTTGATATATTTTTTTTGTACCAATTTAAAAAGTCACGTTTAAAAGCAAAATATAAAAAAGTTATAAACAAGAAAAGTCTAGACGTTTTGCATTCAGAAAAACAAGTTTTATAGAGTTGTTTATTCTCGGTCAGGGATTTATTGTGATTTATTTTTTGGGTTTTTTTATCTGAATATTTTTCCAGACATTCCGTATTATGTTTGAGCCTCAAAATCGTTCTACAAAATTCTCAATATATATTTTATTCATCTTTGCCAACACTAATAGATAGGTTCATTTCTGTGACCTAATACTTCGTTGTATGTCAATCTATTTTATTTGTTTCTAATTGAATATTAATCTATTTGATGTGAAATTTATTGCGTTTGATAAAAAATTGTGTTGAGGTTCTTGGATAAAACTTTCATCATCAAATTTTTGTTGGAAAAGTTTTCATATATTTTGGACTGTTCAGTGCTAGATTTTTGTAGATTTTTGTTTTGTAACCCATTCTAGAGTCATTCTTAGGTTCTATTTGTTTGTGCTAACTTTTCTTATTACCTTTAATTGCTGTTTGTCATTTTTGGTTTTCTATTGTTGTTTGTGTCATTAAACTCCTTTTGTTTTAGTTTCCAAATTTAGTTTTTCTCACTTTTGTTCTTAGACTCATATTTTGGTGAAGGGCTTTGGTGTTTCAACTTTTTGGTGTTATGGAAGAGTACTCTTGGACTTCTTCTTTGAGGTGAAACTTTTGATAGAGAGAATCTATAAAGGAAGAGAAGGAGAAAAGAAATCTCAGAGGACAACTTCAATACATCTTCCACATTAAGAAGCTTCAATCACTAAAGGAATTCCTCAAGATTGTGTTCTAATTTTTCTCGAATTTTTGTATCATAAAACCTTTGTATAATTTTACTTTTGGGTTGATTAGGAATTTGCTCCAAAGGAAATACCAATAGATATTTTAATAGTTTACACGTGCATTAGTGGTGGAAGTGTGTCAGTGGCTCTTAGTGTCAACTGCACTTTCACATTAGGATTCACATAGTTGTATTTTCAGTAGCATTTCTGATGTAGGCCAAGGTTCATATTTGTGGAATGAAGAATGGTAATGCAGCGGAAGACTTGAATGAAGAGAGGAAACTGATTGGTTGTGTGGTTCGTGAAGGTGTTGGTGGAAACATTGAAGAGGAAGTTGGTGAGGCCAATCTTCTAAGGGCTCACTAGGACGTCTAGGCTTGCAAGCAAAGGGAGACTTGAGAGAGAATGATTTCTGAATTCAGAAAACTTCATTCACATTTATTTCAAATATAAGTGCAAAGTGTGTAGGCAAAGTATTTATAGATGATAAGGGAAGGAGGTAGCTTGCTCCTTAAGCTACTCTAACCCTAGGTAAGCTTGCAAACTATGGTAGGGTTGGTGGCTTAATGAGTGGCCTATATCCCTTTAAGATGCTTTAGAGATCCTTGCTTGTATGACAAGGGAGGATTTCCCAGAGTGTCTTTGATATCTCTACAACATGCCTTTTAAAAGTATGTTTCCAAATACAACTTCTATACAAGCGTATTCTACTTTATTTATACAAATAGTGCTTCTGTCTTTATTGGTGTGTATGGTGGCTTTGGATGGTCCTCCATTAGGCTTTCCCCTTCAAAAGGATCTATCCTTAGATCCTATTTAACAAGGCAACCTTATTTGAAAGGGCTGTCGATATGGTCCTTTAGGTTCATGAACCCACCCCGTTTCTAAGATTGTTTTGAAGTTCTTTTAGGTAACTTGTGTTGAGGACTATCAGGGGTAAGCTCCGGCTAGGAAAGTTTTGGTACTTAAGTAATCAATTGTAACTCACTTCACTTTCCTAGGAGTGAACTTGGAGAAAACTCATACTTGATTCCTCGATTTACTAATTTATATTTTTTTTGAAAATCTTTTATCACTCAAGTTGAATTTTAAATCTTTGTGAAAACAATTTCTGTTTTAATTCAGCAATGGGTGATCCATCACATCAATCTGGTGTTCATGGTAATCTCAACACTCAATATTTTAATAATGTCCATGAAACACTAGCAAAATGATGACTTTTTACGGTAAGTGCACCGCATTGTCAGAAGTAATACTTTGTCCCTAAGGATGAATATCAATCCCACAAGGATTATCAAGTACAATATTTGCTAAATATAAAATAGAACAATAAAAAGTTGGTTTGAAAATTGTAATAATGGCAAGAATTAACAAGAAAACAAATCAAAGAGTAATTGCTTCAATTGGAAAAATAGGGATTAGGTTTCATCTTTCTCATTCTCATGTATTTTGATTAGCATGTTAACATTAAGTTCTTTGATTGAAATTGATGCCCGTAGAAAATTCATTTATATCGATTTCTCTCATATAAAATTCTTAAGAATGTTTCCTAAATATCAATTTCTCGCATATTTATAATAAAAAATTAGAATCACACTCAGACGTTAATAGCAATTAACATTTCAAGTCTATTTTTAGCACTCAAATATGTTAAGTATTGTTGTTTAGGTGAGAACCCTAAAAATACCTTTCAGTCAGATTTAAGATTCTAGATCAAGAGTTAGAAACAAAACAACAATACTAATAATCAATCAAGAACAAAATATCATATCATATTTAAATATCACCTTAATGCATAAAAGCTCAAACAAATTACTCCCAATCCCAAAGGGTAGAATTAGCCACACATCTTCTAGCACCTTCTATTCTCCCAATTGAGTTATAATTCACTCAATGGTGTTTTCCTCTCAATTTGGCACATTAGGGTGTAGCCTCTAGCCCTCTATTTAATATAATTTACAAGGTTTAGGTGACTTCCTGCGTCACACTAATGGGCTTATTGATAAAATATAAAAATGACCCAATTTGTCTGACGCATTCTCGCTCAAGCGAGAATATCTCACTTGAGCGAGAAAAGCGTTGTTTTCTGAAAAACTTCACTGGAGCATTATAGCTTGAGCGAGATACTTCGCTGCCGAGTTGGACTTTTTTTTTCTCTTTTTGTGCATTTTGAGCCTTCCAACTTTCTCCTTTTAGCCTATATCATTTGTCTTTAGTCCAAATCTCAATTCTTCCTTAGAAACCTGAAATTAACACCAAATTTGGAAATAAAATGCTCTTATTCAAATAAAGATCATAAAGAAATGTATAAATTCATAAATTAGGGATTATTTTATATGAAATTTAGCAATTAATACTCATAAGTGTCTGTATTTTAATATGAAATATTACTGAAATTAGGCATTTATCACAAAACAAACAAAAGAATTTTTTGATTTGAAATAGATATTTTCTCAATTTATGATTTCCCAAAATAGGAACAGAGAAAGGTTTAAGAGTAGGTATGGGGAGGGGTCTCGCAAACATAAGAGCATTCATCATAGAAGCCCTTCCCAAAGCCAAAATGATTATAGTAGCCATCACAACACAGACTTCTATCAACAAAATTCTAGACAACACAAACATAGAACCAATCATGTGCTTAGAGAACCTAAGGTTGACCTTCCTCTTTTTCATGGTTCATCAAACATAGAAGATTACCTAACTTGGGAGATGAAGGTTGAACAAATTTTTTAGGCTCACCAAATAGATCATGAGGGAAGGGTTACCTTAGCTACCTTTAGTTTTCAAGACTAAGCCATGACTTGGTGGACAACCTATACAAGGGATCTTAGGTTGCATAGTTTTTCCCAAATAAGGTATTGGAATGACCTTAGGTCTACCCTTAAGAAGAGGTATGTATCTTCCTATTATGATAGAGAATTGATGCAACAACTCCATAGGTTAACCCAGAGAGACATGATTGTAGAACAATACAAGCAAAAAAATGGAGTTACTTATGTTAAGAGAAGAATCTAGACTTACCATAGCTCGGTTCCCAAGTGGTCGTAATTATAAAATTAGGGATAAAGTTGAACTTTTGTCTTAAAATGATCTGGTTCAACTTTATGTTAGAGTACAAGAACAATTAAAGAGAAAATCTTCTTTTCGAAAGTCCTCTTCTCCTTCTAACTATACCAAAGATTTTGAAAAGGAAAATCACTTGTATTTTGAAAAGCAAAAACTACTAGACAAAGAAAGGGAAAGGTGATACAAACCACATCAACCAACAAATGACTAAGGACACAACAAACACTTCACAAATAGGCCAGTCATCTCAGTATACAAAGTCAGTCCCTACCAAACCTTGAGAGAGCATCAGCAGAAGAAGAACCAGATATAAATCAGAATATCAAAAGTTCTTCCTTCATATCTTTCCACAAGAGAGAAGTTATGAGAATATTAACCTGATATTTTTTTATTACAAATTGTTGTTTTTCTAAATTAGTATTTTGTTAAGAAAAATCCAATCTGTTATTTCTCAAAATAATTAATTGCTTTCCTGTCAGGATTGACTAAATTGACTTTTGCGAAAATTCACCTAAGTACAATTCACTCCCTCTCCCCCCTCTTGAACTTAGACTCCTATTTATTCAACACCTCTAGGTTATTCCTTTTGATAGAAGCAAGCCTATAGCACTTCAAGAGTTGGCCTAACCTCTCTTGAACCTAGAAGAGTTGGTCAAACCTCCTTTTCCTTCCTCCACTGTATCACTTTTTTCCTTTTTCAAACATCAATTCATGCTTTTGCTTACTTCCAGTGTCAATCCTACACGATTTCAACCATTAGAGCTAAGGTGGATTGCATCAACATCATTGAACTTTGTTATATCTTTAACATATCTTATAGTGTTTGTTATCATCAAAACCCATAAACTTTTTTATCACGAGATAGGCTAGTGGGTATTAGATTGTCTATCATTGGGTAAATCGTATAATGTCTTAATAGTACTAACCCAAGAATGAGAGCTAATGTTTAAGAACATACCCTAAATATTTTTACCAACGTGCTTTTAAAACTTAGTATTTGATTTGTATCTATATTGGTTGCTTATACGCTAAAATTATAATCTCATCATTTGTTAAAGTAAACACGAATATATATGTTAGTCAAGTGATTTAGTTGAGCTGCAAATCTGTGTTTGATGTGATCTTTTGGACTGGATGAACTAAGAATAAAATAAGAGTGTAAACATGTATGTTTGATCATATTTGTTATAATTTTTCTGTAATAAAAACATTTAATGCTTCATCAGACGAAATATGTTGAAAAGTGTTTGTAAGAAGATATCTCTTTATGCCTTTCTTAATGAACCTTCTTAGGTCAAATATGCATTAGGTGTTGTCCGTTAGAAAAAAGAATCTAAATGTGATCTTTAGTCAAAATAAATAAGAGAATACCTAGAAAAATTATTCATAGAAGTTGGCAAAGTTCATCTGACATTACACACCAGAAGAAAGAATTTGAATGAGTGTTTTACAAACTAAATCATCTTCTTAGCATCATTAGTCAAATGATTTTTGTGAAAAGTTTTCAAAATTAATTAAAACACAATTCAACCCTCCCTTATTGTGATTTCCCTAGTTTTTAAAAAAGTAAAAAAAAAAATTATTTTCAAAGTAATCACCCTTAGTTTTCCACATAAAAACTATTATAAACATAAAGAACAATGTTTCTTTACTTTTTTTTTTCTTTAGACACATTTTTCTTAAATTTCTTTTAATAAATAAACTTATTCAACTTTTGTTTAATATTTATTATAGATTCTTATTTTACACTGGAGAAAAATAATTAAAAAAATAATAAAAGTTGATGTCACTGAGCATCATTTATATCTGAGGACAAATCTTTTTCAAAAGGGAAGGTATGCTGAAAACCATTCAACCGAAAACCATTGGCTAGGAAGATAGAAGAAGATGAAACTTCAATAAGGAAGATAGAAGAAGATAAAGCTTCAATGATGAAGACTCTTCTATCTCGAAGAGTAGAACACTAGAAAATTTCTTCTTTCTTCATAGTCTTGTACAAATTGTATAGATTTGTCTTTTTTGTTGTTGTAAATTTTAGGATTTTTTAGAGTCATAAATGGACTAGTTTCGAGTCTTAATAAGGCTCCAATTGGATCTTTTATGGAGTAACTACAACATAAAAAGAGCATAAAAGAAGAATTTAAAGACCATGGAAGGAAGTCCCGCATCAAAGAAAATAAATTTGTTTGTTAAGAAATTTCAAGTTATCATGAAAAATTTCGTAGATAATTTGACCAAGTGATTCCAAGTGTCACACCCCTTGGAACATGTTACTTGAAGGCTATTTTGTATGTTAGCCTTTACTTTTGGAAGTCTAACATCGTTTTTTAGTTTAAGGTTAAGTTGACCAATCTTAAAAAAAAAAAAAGTTAAATCAATTCTATATAGAACTCTTTGTTCCATGTACAATTCACCTTCAATTAAATGTGAAAATAGAATTGCAATGTGTTTAGTGCCATTTTCTCGTTCTGTGTGCCCTCTAGTTGTAACACTTTAATTAGAACATCACTAATTAAGTGTGTACAATTCCAAATTCCTTAATTCACTCTTTATTATGACAAAATCGAATCAGATTCGGGTTTGGCATATATTGTGAAAACAATTGATTGTTTCTCCTAAATCAGTGTCGTGTCCTTTTTCAATGAACACTGCAAATTGAAAACGTTCTTGATCTTCTCTTTTCTACCTTTCCTTTCATAGGCAAACATCACTGAAAATCCTAGCCTTCAAAGTTACTAACGTAAGTGTCAATTATCTGACTCATGCCAATAATTGTCACTGCAATTCGCAAAGAAAAGGAAGAAAAAGTAGGTCTTGCTCACGTATCTGTTATAATTTCAAAGTTTGGTCCTGGCGTTTTCCTTTTATTGTTTTGGTCTTTCTTTTTCTTTCTTCTTTTTTTACTTATGCTTCATCACTCGCTGTCATTATTGACTTTGGTTCTAACACTAATTAGGCCACACACAAAAAGTGAGTGAGCACAGTATAACAAAAAAAAAAGGTAACTTTTACACCAAAGTTCTTTCATAACATTGTATTTGTACTGTACACCTTGATTTCAACCATTTGTTTCTTTTTTAATGTAATTCTCATTTGTTTACTTCTAGCAAAACAGGAGAGGTAAATTAGAATATTACATCTCTTCCATTACATGACAAAGAAAATTACTAAATAATAATTATTATTAAAAACAAAAAGTAATTAGTTATAACTAAGTTATATATTATTATTTCTTTTAAATAAAAGTTTTGATGTTAGACATGACTATATCAACTATGCTGGCACCTCAAGTAACAACAATCATTTGTCATCACATGAAAAAAAATGTTATTTAAAAAAAATACAAAAAATATGGGGAACTAGACAAAATATTAGGATTTGAACAAGTTATATATTATTTTATAAACTAAAGAAATTATTGATATTTAAAGTAGTTTCTATTATCAATAAAAAATTATAAATTAATTTTTAAATTGGTATTTAATATTAACTACCAAGATTTTAACTACTAATTACTTCAAATTATAAATTAAGTAGTTAGTAATTAAAACATTGCTATCTAATATTAAATATTAATTTAAAAACTAATTTAAAAACTTTTATTAATAATAAAATCTACTTTAATACTTGACTTAACCGATATAATTAATAACTATTTTTTTAATTAATTTTTGTTATTTAATAATTTGTTTGTAGTATTATTATTCTAGTTTGATAGAGTAAATTCAACACTTCTATTTTTTATTATTTTAAAAGATAAATAATTTTATTTTATGAAAATAATACATGTTTATAAGTTCAAGGTTGAAATGAATCAGATTAATTTGAGAATTCCAACCAAATAAAAAAATTGGTTTCAACTTTTAGTTAACTATCTTCACTTATAATCACCATTTTTTATTGACAATAAAAATCAATAAATGTGAATCATTTCAGAGATAATTCAACCCATATCCAAAAAAACTCAAACCCCAAACCTTCATAGTCCAAATCCAAACCGCTCCACCGAACTTCTAAAATCAACTCATATGTAATCACCTATACCTTGTTATTGATATCCTTATTATCTTAAATGATGGTTAGAGTTTTAAAACGTGGTGGATGTAGTTGGAATTAATTTTGAAAAACTAAGAATTGACACAGACCAACCCAAATACCAAATTGGTGATGGAAGAACTTGAAGCCTGTGAATTGATTAAAATTGGAAAGAGTAGATTCTATGATGTTAAGCCACTACCCTATTGTGCCAACCTCTGTGACCAATGTGCTGAGCCTCAACGCGACCTATCTAACTTCACATTCAAGCTGTTGCTTCTACTTTTTGAGGACTGTCGGAGAGATTTTGTACGTGTCAAACAAACTGTGGTGGATCACACATTTTTTTATAATGGACAAACATCAATTTGCTGTCAGAAAAACAACAGAGCATATATTAGTCTATAGTTATTTCACCTGCTTCTTCCCAATTTCTTCTTGCTTCGTCTCCTGTTTGGTTGACAAACAACATAACATTAAGTCGTAATAAATGAGAAATCAAAATTTTAGGTTAAAAAAATGGAAAATAAAATGAGAAATCAAAATTTTAGGTTAAAAAAATGGAAAATAAAATGAGAAGAAAATAAATAATAAATAATAATTGTATTACAAAGTGAACTTTAAGCCGCGTGAGATAACATATTATGGGTGGTGACCTGATAAACCCAACAAATACTCGTTAGGATAGGCTCGAAATGACTCTGATACCATATTACAAAGTGGATTTTAAGCCTAACTCAACCCCATAAAACCGGTTCATAGATTGAGGTTTACACCCACTTATATACAATGAAAGACTCTAATCTTTAGTTGATGTGGGATCTCCAACAAATTGTAATTATATATTTTTTTTTCATATGGTGGCAGATGATTATTGTTACTTAATGTATCAGTTTATATAAGATGTAAAGTTTCATAATAATGCTTAACATGATTCTCATATTTGAAGATATTGATCTTGTAGATGTATTGAATGTTTTAGCTTTCATTGTGCTGTATTTGTGAGACTTTTATACAAGGTTTTAAGTTTGGCAAACAACCCTATATAAAAAGTAAGTAAAAATATGAGAAAAAGGTTGTGTTTATGTTTATTGATGAAGTTTTCTTATGTAATGAATTAAATTATTCTTAAGATGTTTTTATAACAATAATTGATTACCCGTTTAGTTAATTGGTTAAAAAAAAGTACAAAGTTATGGGTTTTCAACATTATATGAAACTAACTAATTAAAATTTTGTATAATCAGTTAACTTTGTTTTCTGAATTAAATTAAAAGTTTAAGTAATCAATTAACACGTGCCATATTCTTTGTTTCTTGTTCTTTAATTGCTTTGAGTCTTATAGTTTAGTTTTCTTTCCTTATATGTGACTTGTCTTTCTCTTTTTTTTTATTAATTGATTCATTTTTTTTTCATATTTTATTGAATCGATTGCATGTTGTTTAGGAATTCTATAGCAAGTTTCTCTTGTATTTCTTACCTAGTATTGGTTCGATCTTATACATATAATAGTCTAGTTTTACTTTTAATAATCTTCCTAAGTTGTTTAGATTCGTGTTTAGATCATTTACATGGTTCTAATTCCATTAGAAGTAGTCCTAACATTTTTACAAAATTTGTTGCACACTAAATTATGAAAACCACACCATATATATGCTTATTCTTCCTGGTTTGACTTCTTATTTTGCTATTATATCACTATAAGAAAATCATTAAATAGAAACCAATTTTAGAGACAAAAAATAATTAGTTGCTATAGTAACTAAATTAGAGACCATTTTAGAGACTAAAAAAATTATTGGTTTCTAAATTAGTTTCTATTATTGATAAATATTTTCTAAATTGGTATCTAATTAGCTACTAAGGTTTTAACTGTCAATTATTTAGATTCTAAATTTGGTATTAAAAACATTGGTAGCTAATTAGATACCAATTTAGAAACTATTTATCAATAATAGAAACTGACTTGGAAACCAAAAAGTTTTTTAGTCTTTCAAATGATCTCTAATTTAGTCATTATAGCAACAAATTATTTTTGATTTCTAAGATTGGTTTCTATTTAATGGTTTTCTTGTAGTGTATCATTAGCAAATTTCTAAAACATTTTTCCTATATAGTAGTCCAAGTCGAGTAAAAAGAAAGAAAAAGAAAGAGTTAAGACATATAAGAAGCAAAAAAAATAAAAATAAATAAATAATAGAAGGCAACTCAACCAAAATTATGCTCTTTGATGCAAACTTGTTTACATTTAGTTAGTCTTATTACTTGACTTGTGTTGTGAGCATAACATAGTGTAAATTGTTTTTAGTTTCAGATTAAAATTGTAGTTTGTGTTTCTAATTCTTCTTTGACTCAACTTTCACTTTTATTTTGTTTTATAATCAAAATCTAGAACTACTCATTGAGACTCTCTTTGTTGTGCCTACTTCTAACCTTGCCTTCAATGTTTTTGCTTGTCATTTTAGTTGAAATTCTTTAAATATTGTCATAATCACTTTCACAATGTCCAATTTTAAATTGAGATTTTTTATTTATTTTTTACATATTCTTAATATTGATTGAAAATTAATTGACCTCACTATGGATTTTTTTTTAGCCTACCTCTTTTAAGGTAACATATTAAATATTGTGAAGGAATAGGTGGAAGCTATACTTTTGGTGGCTTAAAGTGACAAAAACATGCTTAAAAGGAGTGTAAACACTTGAACGAAAATAAATATAGAAAGATGGACTAAAAGCTACATGTCAGAACACCAAACACCTTAAGGGTGAATTTGTGTAGGATTTTTCCATTATTAAGTGTTGAATTACCATAGCTAAATTCGTAGGGATTTTCTTTGTTGTATAATTAGCTATTTTTGTCTCAGATTTTTTAGTCATCCTTTGTATTTTATTGCTTGCGTGACTTTGGTTCTTTTTTTAGGTGTATTGAGAAAATTCTTTAGCACAATCCCATCTAGGGTGGATAGATGAACCCGTCCCTGCGAGTAGTGTCCAAATCCTTCTTCCGGGTATTGTCCAAACCTGTTAAAGGTACTCAATAGTCAAAAAAGGAAATGTAATGACTACTTTTTTTAAGCCCATAAGAAGAAATGCTTTGGAGAGAAGGAACATAAAAGTGTTCCATAGTCTAGAAGTGTTGAAACTATGATAAAAACTATGATAAAATATTATGCACCCTAAAGTTTTGTAAGAACACTAAGTGTGTTCATTTCTACATACTAATATAGAGAGTTTAAATCTTGTATATCTTGAGAGACGTTACCATTTCTAGTGAGTGAAACAACTTATCTATTGATTACTCAATTTTTGTAACTGTCTTAAGCCAAAAGTGGCTTGTAAAAGAATACTTTGTAGAACATGGAAGTTTTGATGAAACCAAATCTGTTATGTGAGCTTGATGCTTGGCTGCTTTGATTGAAGCTTGGTTCTAGGGTGTTTAGAATTTATGTAAAGTTCATTCTTAATCCTATGCACAAGCTGAATTAATCTGTTTTGAAAAATAAAAATATTTTTCTAAGCCAAGGGAAAAATAATTGGTTGCTTTCACGATTTAGTCGGTTGTTTTGCACTTAGCTGTTTGAAGGTTTTCAAAACTTATTTATGTATAGTATCATTACAACCATCACTGTACATCCCCCACTGCTTGGCTTTGCTGGGGAAAGGGTCCACGTGGGGGGATACATATATCTCCTCAGCATGTTCGGAATAAGGGATGCACGCCGGTCCATAACTGTGCGATACGTACTGGTGGATGTCGACACCTCCTATAACATAATCATCGACATGAGGACTTTGAATCAGCTGGTGGCAGCAGTATTAACACCCCACATGGCCATGAAGTTCCCTGGTGAAGGCGAGGTATCATCACCATCAAAGTCCAGCCCAAGGTGGCCAGAGCATGCTACGTCCAAAGTCTGAGCGTAGCCCTTAACTCGATAACCAAACCGAGCAAGGGGGAACAAGTCTAGACCTATCCTCTCCGGAGGAAAAAGGGAAAGTGGACGAATAGGATGAAGGAAAGGCTCCAAGGGTATTCCATGTAAAGGCACCCGAGGACCTAGACCCCTTTCACGAGGAAAAGGCCACCAAGAGGAGAGTAACTCGGCGGTACAACTCTCATGTTAAAGCTTGGGAACTCTGAAAAGGAGACCTCGTGGAACATAACCCACTTAAATTACAATTGAAAATCAAGAACTTGTACTCTTTTTCCTTAGCTCAAGTGTTTTTCCTTAAGGGGGATTTTACCAAGTAAGGTTTTAACGAGGTAAGCTCAACAAAATAAAGTCTTTTTTTTTCTTGGTATAACTTCATCAAGTTCAATCAAAAACTAAAAACATTCAACCAAGAGCACAACAACTCGTTCAACCAAGAGTGAAGCAAAATAATACAAGTTCAATCAAAAACTAAAAACGCTCAACCAAGAGTACAACAACTCGTTCAACCAAGAGCGAAGCAAAATATTACAAGTTCAATAAATAAAAAAAACTAAAAACGCTCAACCAATAACACAAAAAACAACAACACGCTCAACCAAGAGCAAAGCAAAATAATGCAAGTTCAATCAAGAACGAAGCATGTTCAACCATGAGCATAGCTAAAAACCAAATCCAAACGGGTCCAAGCTGAACTCGTTCATCCTTCAAATTGATCCACTTGTACATCTTCTCGGATTTCGAGTTGTGGGGACTTATGTACATACCCCCAATTACGATCAGGTACATTCAGACCAATAACCGCTCATTTAATATAATATTTAAGACACATAAATCAGACAATAACTGTTTGTTTAATATTATATGTAAGACACGTAAAGCAAAACAAAATGTGGTTATAAGTTACTAGCGGTTATAGGTTATTGTTATAAATCCATTTATATTGCATGATGATCATTCAATGCTTTTCTTAATGGTCAACAAGACCTATAAATAGGTGATGACTCTCTCAGTAAGGGGACATTAAACTCTATTCTATACTTTTACTCTTAGCTCTTTGTTAAGAATGCATCATCATCTTTGTGCTTCTACTAACTCAAGCATTGAAGAGTCTTTTGCAGGTGGACATCCCTCTTTCATCGGAGACCAACTAAAAGCTCGTTCCCCGAGGAACACGCAGTCCTCACTGAGGTACCCTCCGAGTTCATTTTTGGTAGGAACAATCACAAGTAATGAAAATAAGGATAAGTCCAAAATCAAGCACAGTGAACATACATAGTTATAAACAAATCACAATTCATATATAATTCTCAATCTATGTAACTATTTACTAAATTTAATTAATTTATTGATTTCCAGAAAAACCTACATTTTTAAGTAAAATTTTATATTAAAGTTTATTCATTCTATTTATTTGTGGCTAAGAATCTTCCACATACTCCCCTTAGTTTGAGAGATCTTCCACACAATATTTCTCAAATCATATTCACACACAACTTGAGATCTTCTCATGGAGAAATTATGAAATCTCTTTGATTATAAAATTTCATACTTAAAATATTTTAGCTCACAACATAGTAATGATATATATTAATAATTAACACTGATGGGGTTGTTAGGAGTTATCCAGGTCTTGCTACTTGTGGAGGTATTTTCCGTGGAAGTATGGAGGAGTTTATTGGAGCTTTCTTTGCGTTTCTTGACGTTCAGATGACTTTGATTGCTGAATTTTATGGAGTCATATATGTTTTGGAGGAAACTCAAAAGTTGAGACTTACTAATGTCTAGCTGGAATGTAACTATGCCTTGGTTTGTGTTGCGTTTACTGCTAGGACAAATGTTCCTTGGATGTTTCATAATCGATGGAATACTTGTCTTAATTACTGTGGAAAAATCAGGTTTAGAATTACTCATATTTTTCATGAAGAGAATGCATGTGCTGATAAGTTGACTAATTTAGGATTTATTCATAGAGAATCATTTCATTGGTATAATAAGCTTCCATCTAGTCTGTTCTTAAAATTCTTTATTAATAGGTATAGTCTAGCTATGTATCGTTTTTGTTAACATATGAGTTTTGGTCTAGTCTCCCCATATTTTTGTATTTTTTTTAATAATACTTTTTTCATGTCATGACAAATGATTGTTGTTACTTGAGGTGTCAGTGTAGCTTATATGTCAAGTAGCATAGTGATGCCTAATATAAATTTTTTTTTATAAAAAAAGTAATTATTTATATTAACAATGATAATAGTGGTATATGTTAATAACGACAATAATAATATATATTAACAATCATAGTATATATATATATATGTAATTTAAAGTGACAAATAACTTAGTATCAAATAATATTTGTATTCTTTATTTAAAAAAAATAAAGTATATAATTAATATATTAACTTTGTATATTCATACAGATAAAAAATGACCGTTAGAATAGTTGTGTAATCTTCAATAGTAGAATTCTTTAAAATTTTCTTAAAAAAGAATATATGTAATTAAAGTTGAGTGAACTAAGATGAAAGAATGTATTCATTAAATTTTCTATTAGCCTTGTTACTATCCTTGCATAGATTTTGTGGGAACCTATACGAAATATGAAATTATGTGAAATAATTTATTCATATATGTTTTCTAGAACAATTTATGAAAACTTTTAAAATCTATAATAACCCCATTTTAGACCTCTCCTATTATTTGAAATTATTTCAAAAAAAAAAATTGAGCTTCTACGTCAGTGTCACGAATTAGTATATTATGTCTCTTTTTACATAAATTATTAAGTGATATTGAAATTTCATAATCTTTTTACATTTGTAACATCTACATTATACTTTAACATATATAAAACATTCAAAATAATTAATATAGTGTATAAACACAATACAAAAACCAAAAATTTTATTAAAATGATTGTCTAATCGAATTTTATAAGTTTTTTTTTCTATACTTAGAATATTCCCTTTATTAATAAACAACTCATTTAAACACTCATCTACTATGGGGGTTGTTTACTTATATATGTTGTTAACTTTTACACATGTTTTTTCATATTTACTTTTATATCTATAATAATTCAGTTTTTAATTTCAATACATTACTCAACATTTTACATTATAAATAAAATCGAAATTATATCAATTTTATCATTATCTTATATTCGTTTTATTCACAATCTATTTTAAAAAAAATTATTTAAATTATTTTATATAACTATTTCACATTTATGGATTCCATTATCTAATTTAGTCTCTTAATGAATTAAAGTGAATCCAATAATTTAGTCCTCGTTTGTAACGAAGTATTCAGTATAAAAGGTATACATGTTTGAATTAGAAGGAGAATTTGTATTTATATTTATCTATTACATAAATAAATATATGTATATATAAATAATTTTTTTTATGACAGATTTATAAGAAATGTGTCAAATCTGACAAGACAAACCCACAATATTATTTTGAGCAATTTAATGATTAAATAAGTCTATTAAATAATTTAGTTGATATATTTTATGAAATTCATTGGAAAACCTCATTTACTTATTCCAGAGGGCTGATATAACAAAAAAATTAATGATTTAAAACACGTAAAAAATCACAAATTAATGTTACATCTAATTAGGTATTTTTTTTTCGAGCTTTATTTTAATGACTTACAAATGATGCGTTGAAAATAAGAGTGTTAAATGCATTAAAATTAAATAAATCCACTATATATTAAATAATTAATAAATTATTCTTCTCATTCTTAGAATAATATTAAAACTTTACCAGAAAAAAAAAGTTGGACAAACAAAAGATAGATAAGTTAAAGCAAACTAAAAAGACATACTATTGAATGAAAACAAGAGAAAGGACACACATGAATCAAAATTATTATTATTATTTCATATATATTAAGATAAATTTAATTATTTATTTACTTTCTATAAAATTTAAAATTATCTATTTTAATTTGAAGCAGTGTTTAATTAATTAAAAACATAGAATATTTAACTGAAATTGTGAAAAAGTAAAAATAGTGTTGGCAGACAAAGTTACGTATCTTTCTGGTTTTGTTCAGAGCCCGAGAAGGAAAGGTGAAGAAAGGAAAAAAACGTGCAACCTCAGTGAAACTGACAACCCACACGAGTGGTTCTTGAATTGCATGCACACACACTCACTCGTGTTTCTTTAATGGTTTTTTTTTTTTCCTTAAAACGATGAGAGAAACTGAAAACAGTGGACCCACTAATCTCATTTCCACATAAGAGAGAAGAAGAAAACAGACTCAACTTTCAACAATGGAAAAAAGAGAAGGAAAAAGAAATATATCATTCAACTCTTCTTTAAAACCTTATCCTTTTTATTCTGCTTTCTGTGTCTTCATTCTAAACACCATTTGTCTCATCTATGTCTTCTGTGATTCATCAATGCTCAGAATCACCATGAATCTCTTCTTTGCACTTTGATTTTTTTGTGTTCTTCTTGAGTTTCTTTTCTCACCCTTATGACCCTTGTTTAATGTTGTTTTTGTTGCCTCAGCATTGTTAAAGTAAGCCTCTTTCTGCTTTTGTGCATCTTTAGTTTCAATGAGTACCTCACTACACTTCAGGAATAGTGGTTGTGGGTTCAGTGCTGAAATGAATGTTTTTTCTTCACCTCCTGTTCCTGTTCTTGCTCTCCAGTGTTCAAACACTTTGGGGTTCATGGGTGGAGGCACAGAAGCTGAAAGTTCTGACATGCCCTTTCAGAAATCGAACTTCTCAGTGATCAAACACCAGGAGGAGTTGGAGGAGGAGGAGGAGGAAGAAGAATCTTTTGGGGTTGAGAACAAGAGCTTGTCTCTGAAACCTGGTGAAGAGCTTGAAGCTAATAGTTCTTCTGCCACAGGGAAAATTAGAGAAACTAAGCTTTGTGCTAGAGGACATTGGAGGCCAGTTGAAGATGACAAACTTAAAGAGCTTGTTGCACAATTTGGTCCTCAAAATTGGAACTCAATAGCAGAACATCTTCCAGGAAGATCAGGTAAATGACATTGTTTTTAGTGAAACCAGATATGTTTTTTTTAGTAGAGTTTTATTGTATGGAAAAGATTGTTTAAAAATCTTGATTTGAGAATAAGATTCTTTGTACTCTTTTTTTCAGTGTTGATTTTTGAGAAATGTTTCCTCAAGGTTGTTTGTTTTTTGACTTTGAATGGTATTGCAGGGAAAAGTTGTAGATTGAGGTGGTTTAACCAGCTAGATCCAAGAATAAACAGAAAGGCTTTCAGTGAGGAAGAAGAGGAGAGACTCTTGAATGCTCACAAAGTGTATGGTAACAAATGGGCCATGATTTCTAGACTCTTCCCAGGTAGGACAGATAATGCAGTGAAGAACCATTGGCATGTGATCATGGCTAGGAGGCAAAGGGAGAAGTCATGTGTCTACAAAAGGAGAAAGCCCACATTTCAGATCCTGCCACCAAAGGATTTGGACTTGACCTTGCCAATGAATGGAAGCAGTGAATCAACCATTTCCAGCACCATCATTGATGAATCTGCCTCAACAGGAACTAACCTCTCCTTCACTCCCTCTTCAGCCAAACCAACTCCTCTGCCTTTTCACAACCCCTGTCCTGTTCAGAATCTCCAAGCCTTTGGTGCTCTAATGGGTATGATTTGTTCTTCAAAGTAAAGATCACAAACCATTGAAGATTTTAACTTTTAAATCACAACAATTTATATCACAAAATGAGATTATCTAAATTGTATGACTTTAATTAAAGGGTCATTCATATTAAATATTAGGACCATTGTATAAGTCTCCTATGAATTTAAGTGCTGTCATTTTCTTCTTCACTGTTACATGTTTAATATTTGTTTCTCTTGGTGCAGGTTTATCTGGAGAAAGCGGAAGACTAGCCAGGGAAGTGGGGTTTGGTATGTATTTTGGTGCTTGGAAGGGTTCATTTGAGGCTGGACACAACATGGGAAGGCTAATTGGTGTGGATCACTGCTATTATTCAGAGTCAAACTCATCAGAAGTTTCAGTATGTGAGTCAGTTGCCACCAACAGCACTACCAATCTCTCAATTTCTAGAGAAAATGAAAACATGGGTCATAACAAGGCTAACATGATATTCATTGACTTTCTTGGAGTAGGAGCTGCATAAAGAAAATATTCTGATAGATGGAACTAATAATCTTCACTCATGATACCAAAGAGTTGAAGTGAAAAAGTGGGGTTAGGTAAGAAATAGTGGGTAGTGAAAAAGATGATTGTGATGATGCAGAGAAATGGGTCTGTTATAGTAGGTCCTTTCTTCACTCTATGTGTACATTTAGTTCAATAAATGGCTAAAATGTGAAATGAGCAATAGGAAAAAGTATGAAAAAACAAAACTATGAGAAAAGAGAGTTTTGATTTAAGAGTGTATGATCTAGGGTAGTTATGATTATGAGTATTAAAAGTATAATTATTATCAATGTCTTGAATTTGGACTGATAAGTGGAGAGTAGCATGACTTCATTTTTCTGTTGAACATTGTCTGTTTTGCTATTTGGGCAAAGCCTAAGTGATTTTTAAATGAATCAATCAGCCAACTATTTTGAATGATTTGTTTGTTTGTTTAGAGACAACATGTGTGACTTTGATTTGATACTTTTCCTTTACTATTTGATGTTTGACCATGTTTTAGTTGTTGTTCCTGCAATCAATGGTGTTGTTGCTTCTTATAGTGTCTGGTGGATCAATTAAATCAATGAATTAACAGATGATATTCAGTGCACTACTTTGAACTAATAATATTGTTTTAATTAATTTAATTTAACTTTAGTATAATTATAATTTGTAATTAAAATTGGACACATCTAAAGATTAATATTTTTCACTTTTTAAAATATTTTATCCAGTGAATAACGGAATAAACCATATAAGGGAATTTTTTAAATTTTAAATATCAATAAATTTGTTTAAAAGATAAAAATAAAATACTTAATCATAAACAGTTTTATTTTATTTAAAATATAGAATTTTTTAATATTTTTTTTATTTCTTAAACTTATTTGATAAAGTGGTACATGGTTATAAATATCAACAAACTCAACTTTTAATATCTTTATCTTTATCAACAAACTCAACTCAACTAATAAAATTATTTCATTCTTTATTTTTACATAAAAATAAAAATTATTTAGCATTGTCTTTAAATAAGACTATTTTATTATTTATTAAATTAAAAAATATTATATAATAAAACAAATAACTGTATAATTTTTATATAACAATAATTATGTAGTCTTCAATTTAATTCTTCCTTATATTTTATTGATATATTTATAATTATATTTTGAAAATTGTATTACTTTAATAAAAGTAGATATACATATGTTGCTGATGTATTTTATTGTACTATTCGATAAAAAAAATGTCTTATACATTATGTATTATACACTATGTATTAAGTTGTATTTATTGTTTTCAATTTTCTGTATTGATATCATTTTCTTGTGTACTCAAACGTACTTACGATTACCTTCTACATGCGAATTAGAGAGATATGATCTCGATATTATACCAGTAAATCCAATGCATATTATGTGCACCAAATTTAGTTTTTTTTATATTTCAATCTGCAACACATTGTCTAAGTTATCTATTTAGCAAGAATTTGATGTTATTTTAAATCGTTTTAAAGAAAGTGACATTGTTGGTACACTGACAATCAAAAGTAAGTTATGTTAAATTACATACTCAGATATGACATGAAAAACACTAATTGAAGACATCTATAGAAGTCAAGTCAAACAGGAGTGTCGTCTAAACAAACGCGGTGACAATTTTGTAAATAATGTGCACTAGTGGATAAAGTTAAAAGAAAGGGATCCTAAAAAAGTACAACAAATAGGTTTGCTAGATCTACAATGTGTGAGCCCTCTTATTTTGAGCATGTTCATGTCATTCATTTTATGCATGATAATTCAAGCAAGGAAAAGGAAAAAATTATAGTCCCCATGAATATTAAAATAACTCCAATAACAGTTTAATCCCAATACTTATCATTGCATAATGTAATTGATGCGAATGTTGATTATCATTGCATTTATTGATCTATAGCTTTATTATTGGGACTAGAGGAAGTTTCATGGTTGATTGTCATAACTAAAAAGGTCATTACTAGTGGATGGGATGTCAATGGTAAGTTATATGACACACGTTACACACTTTTTTTAAGCTTTTACACTATAATGATAATTCTCTAACAAACATTGATGTATTCATAGGATAATGTATACAAATGGATGACTATGCCCTATATGGTTATGTGATTGTCAATAGATATAAAGTCTTCCATAGATGTCAGCCTACATCGAGTCATATGTATTGGATGTGTGTATGGTTCAAATTTTGTTCAGGTATTTTCATATGCGTGTGATATGTTTTACAGTTGTATTTCCAATTTATGTTCAAAAGTGGTGTAGGTGAAATTGTAGGATGGTTGTCCCATACCAACTATAGGTATACATGCTCTTATCTAGAGGCTAAGTTATAGTCTTCATTTTGTGTTAGTCAAAAGTATTTACACTGATGTTAGGAGTTACACGCACATATGTTAGTCTCGCAAACAATTGGGATTCTTGTTGTATATTATTTATATTGTATTTACTTCAATTATTAATAAATTTAATTTTGAAAAAAATAAATACATTCCGGATTATAATCCATAATGCATTTATGGTCGTAGTGCACAATCCAAAATATATTTCCAGATCTGGAAATGCATTCCAATTCAAAATGTTTTTTCTATAAATTTGAAGTAGGGACACTTGTCTCTTCATCATCCTCATAGGGATACACGTCCAAACTATAGGGGTATATAATGTAATTGCATCAAGTCTGAGATGCTTGTGTAATGGACCTTAGTAGTGTTTAAGCTTATAAGTACATGTTCCATAGTATATAAGTTTTTTTAAGACTCTATCCTTTAAAATTGTTCATTTTAAAATTTGAATCATTTTCTTGAAGTGAGATTCTCTCTATTAGAACTTTAGATCCTTAAACTCATCAGTTCCTTTTATTTTTGTAAATCAAGGTAAATTGTCTTGAGGTTAGTTTTTCATATTTTGGTAATAAGAGCCTAGATCCAAGATTTTTCGTGATTAATTTCATATTTTTTCCTAATTCTTTTCCAAAAAAAGTCCACAGTGCAAATTTTTGCGAAAGTGCAATTAGAAATTTGTGTTTTTTTTGTTTTCCATCGCTCAAATTCTGTTTTTGTGGTGTGTTTATGATTGTTGATGGTTACACAAGTTCAGTGCAATTGTTGAAAAATGAAGCGGTTGAAATCAAAATGGTTCAACATTCACTTCGTGATTCCTTTCCAGTGAAACTTGCAATTGGAGAAGTTGATTGAAAAAGTGTCGGTGCAAATTGAAGTGAAGTTGTTGCACGTGAAGATTCAATGACATTGATAATGAGAAAGTGATTTGAGTTCCGTAATCCAATTTGAAGTAGAAGGTGAAACATAAATTTCGATTCTAATCAGAACAGTGTCATTCCAAGGCGAATAATGCAATCGACTTTTGAAACCAGAGAAGTTGATTTCTCACGGTAATTTCTTTGTCCCTCTCCAACAACTTTTTCTGCATTTGTACTTCAACACTATTCAATTCCACTTTACAGATTTAAAACTGTTTCAATTATAAGATGCTTCTCCTGGTTAATTCTCCACATAATGAAATCGTAATTTCCAACTTCTTGAACTACTTGCTTCAATCACATATTTGACGCACCGAATATGCTTGGCAAATGAATCATTGTTTATTATGCACCTTACTAGATTAAAATACATAAAAATTGCATTGTTTAAAAGCATCGCTTACCTTCACCGATTACTGCATTAAAATCAACATCACTGAGCTACGTGCACTCAAGAAAATTGCACCGCTTTCAAATTTGAACAAAACCACGGACTGTGGTGAATGGAAAATAGGAAAGTTATTTTCTTAAACAAAGGCAACAAATGTCATTTCAATTCCCAATTTCTCGATCAATTTGACAAACATGAACAATTGCTCAACAAAAACGCAACTCGTGTAGGATTGGAAAGACCAATTAATATCATAGAATAAAAAAACACAAAAAAAACATGATTCGAGTAGTTGAAAACGAAAAAACACAAATTGCTATTTTTTTTGGAAATTTTTTTAAAAATTGTTATGGAAATTCTAAGACTAACCATGAAAATATGAAATCTAAGTTCTAATTACGAAATGATGGAATACTAACCTTTTGTGCAAGGATGGACAACTTCCATCAAATAATTGACAAAAAAAATGCAAAGGGATTAGACTTGAAGAAACTACAGTCTATCTTGAATGATACCATGATCAAAAGAATGCGATGAGTAGAGAAAGACCTTGCAATTTTGAATTACAGTTTAGGATTTAGAATTAGAAATTCAAATATAAGAATCAAAAGTTTTATTGATGAACTTAGAGAAAAAAAAGATCTCAATTTAAGAAAATAATTCAAATTCTAAGTAAATTTTGAGTACAAGATGCTTAAAAAAATTATCAACACAAAAAAGTTTAAATATTATAGATCTTATATTCATGGGTTCAACCACTACTAAGGTCCATCTAATAAGCCTCTTAAAATTAGAGTCAAGCAAGTGTATGATTACAAGAAAAATAGAAACATAGAAGACCAAATAAAGGCTCAATACAAACAAATAGAGAAAAAAAACAACTACAAGGTCCAATGAAGGTCCAAAATAAAAAATTGCACAAAAATACAAAAAAAATATTATAACTCCAAGCCTTTTTCGCCATCCTTATAAAAGTGTCATCTCTGATGTCATTAGAAGATTTGATACAATTTCATCTTCACAAGATAGCATGCAATAACATGCTTATATTTGTTATCATCAAAATTGTATTTTCCTGGGTCTTCACAAAAGCTAGACTAAACCTTAATAAAGCCTTAACTTGGAAGAAGCATTTTGGGGAAAAAAAAGTGAAAGATACATTGGTTTTGTGAATGGTGACACAAATACTTGTCAACTCTAGCACAACTATCTGCTTAGTATAGTGTGCAATTTTACCATATTTTAATGCAAAAGACTATGTTACCTAGAGAGATAAGAGTGAAGCACATAAGAGAAATTAATATTGCATAAAGGGCATTCAATGCTTCTCAACAATCAAATTCATCAGATGATAGAAAGATGAAGATATTCAAATGACTTCAAAATTGTTCAATGGTTAGAAAAAGAAATGCAACAACTATTGTTACATTCTGAAATAATACTTGTACGAGGTTATCCAGTAATGATTACGAGTTGGAAGAATATTCGTTTGTACTTTGCAGTAGCAGTTTTCCTAATGGAACTTGACTAATTAGTCAAGAACAAGATGTAGACTGCACTATCAGACGAACCAATATAAAAATACTAAGTGATTTTTCCTTCCTCAATCTATTACATGGCATATTACTCCATTTGTGCTAATTAAACAAGGACAACATTTGCGAAAAAGGTTTTGAAAACTTTTTGACACATTTGTTTGTTATCATCTGACCACTCAGTATCGGACGATATTTTTTGAAGTTTCAAAAATATTTTTAAATAAAATTCAACCATCTCTTCTTGTATTTTTCTACTTTCTACACTCTTTGTTGGTTAGTTTATATGAAATAACATACTCTAATACTCATGATTTTGGTGAAGTGATGGAATACTAACCTTGTGTAGGATTATTTTCGACAACTTCTGCCAAATGATTGACAAATGCAAAAGAGATTAGGGATGAAGAAACTTCACTTCATCTTAATTAATGCCACAATCAAGAGAAATTGATGAGTAGAGGAAGATCTTCTACATTGAATTGGAAACTCAAAGATAAGGATTAAAAATTCTAATGATGAACATAAACGGAATGTTTACTTTAAGAAAATGATTCAAATTTCAAATGAGCAAATTTTGAATACAACAAGACCCAATACAAACAAATAGAAGAAAAAAGAAGACTACGAGGTCCAATAAAAAATTACATAAAAATACAAAAATTCTATTATAACTCTAAGCCTACTTCGTGACGATTAAGAAGGTTCAATTCGTGATCCCATCATACCCTTATTCTTGAATAAAATTTGACCTTAAATTTAGCATTTTATTACCCATGAACAAACATACAAACATAAGTTTTAAAAAGAACTCAAATCCAAAGACAAAATTCTATCTAAATTGGAATATTTGAGAGGAGAATATCTTATTATCAAGATGATTGAATAAAGAATCAAATACCAACCTGAAAAACACATCAAACAATTTCAAAATAAATGCTCTATTTATAAGAACACAAAGAGGAAGAACATCCCCATATGCAACATAAGTAAAAAATTGTCTCTACATATCCATACAATTTATTTAAATGAAAAGAAAATAGACATATTATTAAAAACATATTATATTTTTTTTCGGGCTTGTTTATTTTTTATCTTCTTTTCTTCTCCCAATTTTTTAAGTCATTGGTCCTTGATATGTAAGTTTTCCCTAAGAAACAAAACAAAAGGAAACAAGTTAGTATTTTTTTCAATGAAAAGTTAAAATCATGATTTAAATCAGAAGAAGAGTTCTAAGTTTTGTCGTCACCCTTTTAAGAATTCATTTGCAATGCTTTTTTTTTATCTCTCTCAAGTATTTACAGTAATCATTGAGATCTTAATCAATCATTGACCTTGTATTACAATTAGGACATTGATGACTTTCAGGTCCACAACCTTCACATTTGGATAATCTAAGAGTACTTGTATTTCAAAATGAAGGGTGTAACAAATCCAAACTCAACTAATAAGATCAAGAAAATGAAAAATTCAAGACAAAACTAAAATAATTTAAAGACAAACTAAAAAGTCAAGAGAAAGATTAAATCAAATAAACTAAAAATGTAACAAAATTAAGAATATACGAAAGAGAAAGACATTTTAAGAGACAAAAGTAATCTAAATAATGTATTTAGAATCACTTCTAGGAAATTGTAAAACAAAGTAAACAAGAGTTAAACAAAGTTTTAAACTCTAATAAACAAGATTTTCAAACAATTCAACTCACTTTTAAAAAAAAAAAAATCAAGAAAAATAAAAATTCAAAGGGGATAATAAAGTTAGGACGTAGGATATGAAGAAAGATATTTAAAACAAAACAAATTTTATTATTGCGTATCAGTTAAAGAACCATTTTCTGGCAATCAGATTTTAATTATTTAGAAGTATTTCAATTCATCACTGCATGAATATCTCCATGCGCCATCAACAAGTTGCGTGAAAATTGTTTTCAATCAACTGTTGCACCGAAAAACAGTTTTTTTTTACCAAAGAGGGACTTTTTTATTTTTTACCAAAATGAAGTCGGTTTTAAAAATTTATAAATTTGGGCAAGTCATGCAAGTTGGCAAGACTTCTCTCATGTCAACCTGAAGTCGTGTCACACGTCAACCTAACTTGGCACGACTTTGTCTATGTCATATTTTTTTTAAAATATTTTTTTAAATAAATATATATTATAATTATTCAATTAAAATTAAAATTATAAGTTATGTAATATTTGAAATTAATTTGATAAATAAATTTTTCGTTATGAATACGTTGAGTGTTAGATCTTCCTAATTGATGTCAACGCATCATGGGGTTAGTTAAGAAATTTTGTCCCGTGTAAGTAGAACAATAATTTTGGTTTTGAACTGAATTAAATTAGACCTCATAAGCCTTGGAAATATTGGAGACTACACTGGGGCCATAAATGTCATTAGCCATAAATGACAAAACGAGCAAACAACAATTACGTATAGACAAGGTATATAGCTTGAAACTCCCCACAATTTTCTATTTATTTTCCAAATAATTAATTTTCATTTCTCTATTTATTTCCAAATGCAATAATAATTTTTTCATATTTTTTATTAATCTAATAACCAAATTAATATATTACATTAACGTCAAACATATACATGCACGATTATCCAATTTTTTATTACTTAAAACTAACACCCTTAAAAAATTATGTATCAAATTAATTTTAAATATTACATAACTTACTATTCAATATATAAATAAAAATAATTTACAAAAGATTTAAAAAATAAAATATATAATGTAGACAAAATCGTGTCAAATGATACGACTTCCCACCACTTTTACATATGTTTATTGGTAAAAAAAAAATTATCCCAGATGATAAAAAAACCCTGAAAAGCACGAAATTTCAAAGGCACAAATTCAATCAGTTTCACATGTGTGGGCCCCACGCAATTTACGTGCAGATTTATTCTGTCACCCAATTGAAGTCAAATCAGAATGTAGGCCCAGATGATTCAATGCATCAAAATTGAAAGGAAAGCATGGACCTTGCCAAATGAATGAAAATTTACAAGTTTCTCTCTCTTGTCAATTTTGCATTCACTAATTCACGTGGGCCCCGCAAATTTCTCCAATGCAAAATTTGAGTCACAGTTAGCTTCAACAAAACAGCACTGCATCAATAAGGCAACAAGAAATTTCAGTTACGTTGTTTAATTGCAATTTGCTTCCAAATAATCAAATTAGCTACTGCTTCTAAATTTCGAATAGTGCAAGAAAATACTGCACTGGCTTCAATTGCTAAAATCTCCAATTTTACACTAAAATTGTTGAAAAATTGAACCACTAGGTCAAATAGCCAAATTATGCTTCACTAAAAATACTCCAAAGAGAATTCAACAATGCACCAAAACTGCGTGTTTCTAATTTGGATTCATGAAATTGGATCAAAATCACCAGCTGACCCCATTCCATGTATATTTTCAAATGCAACTTCATTTGATGAACACTAAAACACTCCACAGTTTGTATTTCTAGAAGCATCGGAAGTTTGTACCTTGATGCAAGTAAAGGTTTGGTATTGGATTGTTGCAAAATCTCGATGGATTCAGGTTCCTTTTTTCAACTCGTGTTTGAAACCTCTAGAATATATGCAATTTGAAACCTCTAGAATGTATGCAATGTATGCGATTGGTTGTTTAACATAATTAGGGTTTTAGGCTGTTTGAATGGGCAGTGTATATATTTGTTGGTCTGCCGGTTACTGTAGATGTAAAGGTTGATCCACTTAATGGTTAGTATTTATATATTTTTGTTATTCAAATGTCTAGAAGCATCATTCAATTTACAAACTACACCAAAATTGTATGATGAAATGATGATTTCAGCTGCTCAACAAAAATTGCACCACTTACTGATTCTACAATTCAATCTGCTTGCACCTGCAATTTCCGAACATCAAATAAGTACAGCACCGCCGAGTGTATCAGCTCACTGAAACTGTTGTAGCAGCAACAACGCCGCAGCGAAACCGTGAACGGTGAATCACACGGCGCTGGATACGATATCGAAGGACAAGTTGCGATGGCACCGTACACCCTAGCTGGCGTCAGAGAAGAAATAATTTGGTCCAACTATGGTCAACAGCACGACGACGGTCAACGATTCGCCGAAACTACTGCTTCCGTCGCCGTACACGAAGGTATAGTGAAAGAAACAACACCTTCACCGAAATCACGATGAAATCACCAGAACGAGAAAATGACGATTCGTGTTGAAATCACCGGAAACAAATCACAGGATCGACGTTGAACAATTCCGATCAGAATCTGAATCGAACAGTGATTCACCGTTTCAAGCATCGAATGAATCCAAATCCCTAGGCCTCAGTTCGTGTTTACTCGAATTGCTTCAAGGAAAAAAAATTGAATCGCAACCGATTCATAAAACGCGACAAATTGAGTGAGGAATCAAGAAAAATTGCAACATATATTCAAACAACACGCCAACAAAAACGTTATGCAAGTTGTGAAAAACAGATAAAAATACGAAGTGCTAATTGCAACACCTGAAACCTCTATTTCCTGAACCCTAATTTTCACCTTACAATTGACAAAAGAGAAAATGCATAAGAGATAAGAGATGAAGAAACTCTAATCTATTTTGATTTTTATTGATGACACAATCAAGAAAAATTGATGAATGGAGGATTATCCACCACTTTTAATTTGAAACTGAAATATAAGAATTAGTTATTATATTGACTAAATTAGATACTAATTTAGAAACTAAAAATTTATTAGTATCTTAATATGTGTTTTCTATTATTAATAAAATATTATAATATGTGTTTGCTATTGAAGTTTTAGCTACTAATATTTTAGATTATAAATTAGTTTTTAATACGTTAGTGACTAAAATCTTAGAAATTAACAGTTAGATACCAATTTATAATCTACTTTATAAATTTTTATTAATAATAGAAAATATTTTAAATATCAATAATTTTTTAGTTTATAAAATGATCTCTAATTTTAGTCATTATAGTAACTAATTATTTTGGTCTATAAAATTAGTTTCTATTTAATTATTTTCTTGTAGTATAATGTATGTAGCGTCCAACAATTGTGAATGATCACTCGAAAACTAGTGAGCTACAACTTGCATAAAACACAAATTAGAAAGTCATAAAATACAACTCATATATCATATTCAATATTAGTTATCATCGAAACACACAGGGATGGTCTAGTGGTCCTAAACAAGTTAGACTATTGAGTCTTAAAAATCTTGAAAAAGAAATAAGTTGTTATGCCTTAAAGAAAATATGCTCAGCTATTGGTAAAAGGAGCTTACTGTTATATCTCTTTCAAATTTTAGTAAGGATTTTTGTCTTAAATGTTCATAATTGTTGATGCACTTTGATTTTTATTGTGGTCACATGATGAGGGATAGGTTTTTTCGAGACAGAGTTTAGATTAAGAGTTATAAATGTTCATCCTTATATCCTTTGTTTGCTAAACTTATTAGTGATATCAAATAAGTTTTTGGGGATCGCTAAACTTATTACTATATGTTTGAATTCGTCTACAATTGAAACTCTAACTTTACTGAATTCTATTTATAATAAACTTACAAAATCGATGAATGATTTTGTGAAAAAGAATTCTCTTAATATTCCTTCTTCTATCTTACTAAGAAGGTTGTCTTTATTACAAGAATATGTTTCCTTTCACCATATTATTACCTTGGTTATTGTTTTTTTTTTAAGACTACTAATAATGATTGTCGTTTCATTTAAAGAAACTTTCCCCATGTTTCTCCTCCTTTGTCTCAAAATTTGCATTTTTTTTTCTCTAATCTCTATCTATTCAGTTTGAAGATTGCTATTGTAGGGTGTCAATTGTCCTTTGGCGTATATTAGGTTGGTCAAGTCACAACTAAATCGTGGTATTTGGATGTTATGCTCTTAAGTAGAAAAAATTGAACTTTAACTATCCAGTTATAACTTTTGACGTAATGGTAAGCGCTTAATTCAACAATTAGTATTTAAGCAAAATCACAAGTTTGATTCTATCGTGGGACAATTGTTTAAGGGAATATTGTTGTAGGTTACATAATTGAATAATTCAGAGGCTATGATTCCTAGTGAGATAGTTGTTGAATGGAGAGTGTTATAGAGTGCATCAATTGTCCCGTGACAGGCTAGGTCGATCAAGTTAGAATCAATTTGCAATAGTTGAGCTATTACAATCTTAAGTAGAAAAACTTACATCCTAAATATCATTAACTCTTGACCTAGTGGTAGATGTTTGATTCTCATCCTCTTTGGTGGCTCAATTTTGTAAATGGTTTCAAAATATTTTATAATTACCATATTAACCAGGTCACCTTAATTATCTTTATTATCTCAGTATTCCGAAAATAAAAAAACTCTATCAACTTTTATAACTTCTTTCCCTCGTTATTTTTTTTTACATAAGATTATTGAAGTTGCTTATCATAAAGATTTATAATATATGTAGAGGAGGTTTCTATTTATGATTTTTGAATTTATATATTCTTTTCATCCATGTTGATCTCTTCTACTCTTAAGATTATTAAAATAAATTGTTTTCCCTTTTAACTATTATATTAAATCTAGTATTCACAGTGCTGCTAGTTGATGTCCTCATAGTAACTTCCTGGAGTCATTTTAAACTTTTATTGTTGTATAATAAACTCTTAGTGCAATTATATCTTTGCTATCATTGTTGCTCTTAAAAGTGGGAAAAAACAAGTTGAAAGATTTTGTGGTTTGAATGTGCAAACATAGACTTCCTAATTATGGCTTAATACAAAGAGACAACAATAGTGTTTCTAAAGTTTGGTTTGCTTGATTCCACATTCTATCATGAGTTTTGTTCTTGTCCCATCATAATTTCCTAGATGTGCCTCAACCCATCAATTTTGATATTTTTTAAAACAGAGAAGACCAAATAATTCTTGGAAAACAAAAGAAAGGTGGGTGAAGAGACAGAATCTACAAGCTTCACAATTCACACAGAATAAACAAAGTGTTCCCAGCTGGATTTCAGAGTAGAGTTGTAACAATCTGGACTTAGACCCTTGAAATTAATCATGAGCTCCATTTAACATAAAATCATACATGCATGTTGGAAATCTGAACCTGTTTCCCAGTGAACAAAATCTATAATCCTCTTGCACATTATAATAATGACCTCAAAATATTTCCTCTAGAACACAGAATCTAACATGGGATGCAAGTGCATAAATTAATTGAGATGGCAGGCAAAAGATCTTGTGTATTCTCACATGGTGTTTATAAATTAGTGTGCCTCTAATGTTGTTTCTGAGAGTTTTATAATGTTCAAAAGAATCCAATAAATTTGTTACAAACATCCGTCTGATTAGCATTGGTTATATTGGTCGGTGTGGGGACCAGACATCAGAGTTGTTCTTTGGGTTTCGTTATATCTCTCCTTTCAGGTTCAGTCAGGAATCCACGTACTGCCCATGCACTTTCATCCAAATCTTGGATTTGCTGTCACTGTTTCATAAAAAATAACAAACCTTCTTCTATTCAATAACCAAATCTATCTCTCACTATCCACCTACATTCATTTCTCTAGGTTATGCAAAATAGGAATTGAGAGTAAATCATATCCATGTGCTTTCAACAATAGAGATATTGCAATCATATTTTTGTTGTTTAATTTAGTTTATATAGAAGATATATCGACTAGAGATTAAAATATTTCATTGTATATAAGTGGGTGTAAATCTCACTATTTTTTATTGAATACTATATTTAGGAATTATTTTATATTATTATATTTTTTTAATGAGTTAATATAAACATCTTTCAGCCATGTTAGTAATATAAATATGGTGTGTATGTATAATTTTTTGTGTATGAGTTTGAGTAGTTCTAATATTTTCTATTTGATATATTTTTGGTTGTTGATAAAAAATATTCATAATAGTAGAATGATCATCCAAATAAACTTTTAATATTTGTTATTAGGTAAATACTTTTAACCAATATTAATAATGGAATGAATCATCATGAGAATAAAGATGATGTTAGTACTACCTTTTGTTGGGAGGGCAATTTATTTCATTGTTTATAAAATAGTATTGTCAGCTATCTAATTTATAATTTTATTGTTATGCTCTATCAGCTATGTACACTAGTGCAGTAGTGAACAAGTCGAAATAGGGATTTTTTATTATTATCAATTTTTAATCTAACTAGTGCAGTAGTGAACAAGTCGAAATAGGGATTTTTTATTATTATCAATTTTTAATCTATTTTTTTAATTTAATCAAATAGCTAAATTTCAAATTAAAAACTTTGAACTAAATTGAACTAACCCATTTATTTTATTTTAAATACAATGTTTAATTTTTAGAGTTAATTACTATTTAATAAATATATGTGAGCTTGTTTCTTAAAATTTTATTTTAAGGCTTGCTTGTATTTTACTTGCAATATATTTATAAATATAAAAGTTATACAGAAAGAATCACAACACTTTCGTCTATTTCAAAATTATTCATTATAAAACCTCTAATACTTTTTTTTTGAAAAATGTTTTAAAATTTATGGTAACAAAACCTTATATTGTTATGTTTGGTTGACATTTAATAAAGAATAGAATCAAATGAGAGTTTAAAATACTTCCAATGATAGAGAATCTTCTATAAAACAAGACATTGAATTCTTAATAAGGTCATGGATGGCTAGGACTATAGAGGAAGAAAAAAAATTACAACAGAATGTTGTACTATTTTGGAGTGTAAATTATTAGGATGTTATTTTTTTTTAATTGTACAAATTATATAGATGCACATTTTTTTTTATAAAATTTTGTAGAGATATAAGTACACTAGACTTGGATTTCAAATTGTGCCTTGATTGGATGACAAAACCATGGAGAAATCTAGAAGAATTTTGTAAGGTAAAGAAGAGACAAATGAAGTATGAAGTCTCACATAACCTAAAATAGACTAAATGTAAGGTATTTGGACGCTACTCTCTCCCCTTTGAACATCCTCTTTTGCTTCATGGTAGTGAAATGACCAAACTTGCTAGAGGAGGTAGGCCATCTGTATATAAAATCCTTTGGCCCATGTGACACTCACCTTGAATTGAATGGAATTGAGTTGTTCTTATGAAATATGAAAGCATTCTTTTTATTCTTTGAGGCCACACAAAAGAATAATCTTCTCTAATTTAATAAATTTTAATCATTTGGCATTAAGAGTTAGGTTGGAGGTTTTCAAGAGATAAGTTTTTTTTTTCTTTCTTGGGTTCCATCATTTGACATCAAGAAACTAGGTTGGAGGTCTTCGAGATAAGTTATTTTTCTTTCTTTCTTGTTAGTTTTATGTCTTGTTCTTATTTCTTTTGAGTTCTACTAGTTTAGTGTATTTTCCTTATATGTTCTATGTCTTTTTTGTTCTTAATTGATTCATTCTTTTGTTACATTTTTTAAATCAAATGCATGTTTTATAGGAAATCTATACATGTTTGTCTTGAGTTTTCTTACTTAGTTTAAATTAGGTCCTATACATACCTAATCTAGTTTTTATTTTTCTAATCTCCTATGTGGTTTAGAACATGTTTATTTCAATTAAATATTTATCATACCATTAAAAGTATTTTTTTTTTTTTTGCAAATTTTCTAAACACAAAATCATGAAAACCATATCATACTTTGTCTTGCTCTTTCTAATTTGAGTTCTTCTTTTGCTATTAATCATTAACAAATTTATAAAAATTTGTATGTTCCATTTCATTTTCTTTCTTTCTTGAATTGATAAAAACAAAGACATTGTTTCATAGAACAAAGAAAAGAATTATAGTGCAAAATCTGAGGCATATAAGTTGGAAAAGAAAATAACTCTAGACAAAAATTATGCTCTTTAGTAAGTGGAAAATCTATTTTTAGTTCCAAATTGAAACTTTAGGTTGTGTTTTAATTTCTCTAATTCAACTTACATCTTATTTTGATTTTGTACTCATTCTAGAATTTTTTATTGGAACTCTCTTTGTTCTGACTACTTCCAAACTTACCTTTCATTGCTCCTCGTCATTATTGTTAAAATTTGTTGAGTTTTGTCATCATCTCTTTCACTTGAAAGTTGTCCAATTCTTAATTATACTTTTCTCATTTTTACTTATTCCTAATCTTGATTGAAAATTATTTGATCTCTCTATACATTCATGAGAAACTTACCTTTTTTATGGTAGCATATTAGATGTTGTTGGAGTAATAGGTAGAAGCTACACATTTGGTGACTTCAAGTGACAAGAGTAAGGCTTAAGAGAAGTGTAAAAACTTGATATGTATCAACTTTTGAACAATTATTTGTGTTTTAATTTTCAATTACGTATCAACTTTTTAATAATTATGTGTGTTTTAATTTTCAATGCAATGAATGAATGCTTATACCTTTATATATTATTTCATTTTATTAGTATTTTATTTTTTTTATTATGAAAATATATTATGTTTAGTTTAATTGTGCTAACTAGATTATAAAAAATTGGTGGTTAAATTCTATTTATTTAGAATTAAAATTATGTTAGATGAAACCAATATATTATATTTACAATTCTATTATAATACTGACAGTTAAAAACGTCACATTATACACTATGTAATAACGCTAAAATCCTTTTCAATGAATTAAATTGCGACAGCTATGACTGACACTACCTTACATATAAAAACTGACACTTTAAACAAAGTGTTAAAGTGGCAGGTGTTGCGGCAGGTAGCATAAGACCGCCACATTAAACTTTATGGCGGCTAGTTCTATGGCGGTTTGGGAAACCGCCACACGCGTATATTGTGGCATTTATAAACACCAATTTACACAAAAATAATCGTCACCCTATACAACATTTTTTATAGTGAAAAGATAAAGTTGGATCATTGAAAACTCGCCCATGACTCGCCCACTGAGTTTTTTTTTCTCGTAAAACTTGCTTAAGCGAGTAATATCTCACTTAAGTGAGATGTCACTTAGCCCTAGCCCAAGCCCAATTAGATTAAATAGAAGGCGTGAGGCATAACCCTAGACATCATTGGGGAAACCAAAGGAAGGAGACCTTAAAGGAGACAATCGTCAAGGAGAAACGCTTTGAATTTTTTTTTTCTTGTTGTCCATGCCCGTAATAGCCACCATGGGTGGCTAGTTTATTTCTTTGGGATTGGGAGTTATATGTTCAAACACTTATGTATGGAGGTGATATTTATCTATAATGTTCGTTTTATCTGAAAGCTTAAAATTATTCATGATTTTGATCCTTAGATTTGATTGAAAAGTACTTCTAAGTCTCTGACCTAAATGATAATGCTCAACGTATTTGAATGCTAGGAATAAGTTTGAAATATTAATCTTTTTATAACATTTATTCGTAATGATAAGAAGTTTTTATAAATATGCGAGGAATTGATATTTAGGAAACTCTCTTAAATAATTTTGTATGCGAGGAATCAATATGAATGATTTTTATGTGTTGTCAATGTCAAACAAGATGGAATGTTATATGTTTAAAACTACAGATGAGTGAGAAGGATTAATCTCATTCCCAATTTTCTTAATTGAATCTTTTACTCATTTATTATTTTTATTTAATTTTCACACAAATTTATGTCAGTATCTTTCAAATCAAATTATTTTACATATTTTTATACTTAGTGAATGCTACTATTAGGATTTGAAATAATTGTTCCTTGTGAGTTCGATATTCGTACTTAGGGACGAATTATTACTTTTGACTCAGTACACTTGTCATAAAGAGTCATTACTAGTGTCTTAATCCTTGCTTAGAGGGTTCTATTATGTAGAGTTCCCACTAGAGTGATATTAATTAGAAGATAGGTTAATGTAAGAACAACTATGTGTCCTCTTTGCTAATCAAGGGAAGAACTAGTCCAACTTTTGTTTGAGGAGTGTAAGATAACAAATCTTATGCGGAATAATTGTTCTAGATGGATAAACATTTTTTTTTTGTTCAACGTAAGGATCTAATTTTTCATTTTGAAAATTTTCATTTGATTCATGCTAATAAAAAACAAAACCTGCTCTGGAAAGGTCTTTGGGTTGCAGTGATTGAAAGTATATAGGATCATAGCAATAGAGTTATCTCCAAACAAGGGAAGGTTGATATGGAAGAAGTTTTCCATATGGCTCAACTTAATACTTGGTTATGCATGAAATCTAAGTTACATATTTTAATTTTTCTCATTCTGAATGGTTTCTGAATCCTTATCTGTGTCTCAGAACTTGTACATAGGTACAATTTTGTTTACAAGGTCTGTGGTTATCATGTATATCATTTACTGTGATGCTTCCTCTGTTTTGTGGAATATTCGTGTTGAAGCTTGTTCTATGCTATTTGGCTAAGGAAGGTTTGTATGTACTTGTTTTGTAGGCGTACATTGATACAGAGTAGAAACACAACAAATTTTTATCTTCTAGTTTCTCTATCTGCAAAGAAACATCTTGTTGTATAACTTTAATTTTCTGTGAGGTATTCCTTTTCTGAAGGTTGGTTCACAATGTTGGAAGGGCTGGGTACCACTTCATTCTATTTCTCCATCTTGGGTGTAGTTATGCTTTGGAAATCTATTTTTTGGTTTCCTAAGCATATTTTCATTTTTGTTTATTAGTTGTGAAGAGACACTGTCATAATTTGTCTTGTGTAATAATGTTGCAGTATTCCTAAAATTCTCCATATTTTTTTATTGATAAAAAACATATAGTAATAATATAATTTCTTCTCAAAATTCATCCCAAATATTTATCGTTCAATGTTAGTTGCAAGCTTCATAATTTCGTTACGAAATTCATAAAAATTTATAATGAATTCAATGTCACTATAAGATTTCATTACAAATTAATTATTTTTTAACAGCAAAAAATTAATTAAATAAATAAGAGTACTCCAACCCTTATACAGAAGATGGACAAACTAACTAAACTTTCTACATGTACCCACACAACCAAAGAGTGCTCTCTGAAAACTAACAAAATAAGACAATGACATGAGCCAACCACAATACTAAGGACTCACTAACCAAACCCATACAATCCCTTGCGTTTTATAACATTAGACAACTTAAATACTAGAAAAGCATTATTGCACCCTACTACTAAGAATTAAAAGTTTCACTGCTCTTTCTGCACATCTTAACGATCATTCCTATTCCAAGATATGGCCATTACATGGCTCTCTTCCATTCACGCTTGCTTTTAAGTAGCCTATAAAGTGCTTCCCTCCTTCAAATTTAGGTTTTTAACATTGTTGTCATGCTTAGCACAAGTTTCCCGTGCATATTAGCTTCAATTTTCCCTGTACAGCTTTCACCATGCCCCAAAAAAGAGCATTCTGCATAGTCCTTGTCCTGCACCCCTAATCTACAAACAAGCCACATTTTACATTGATATTGCACTAGTCTTGAATACATTTGCACGTTTATACCTTCTCAACTAGAACTAAGACCGAGTTTACCATAACTCAAAGGATATGTGCATAGTCTAATGTGTTATCTGTAACATTGTTTCAGATAAGGAGTTCACAACATTTTTAGACATATCTTTGGGCATTGTACCCAATCAAAGTAAGAAAAATGTGGTTTAGGTATTTTCTAGAGCATATACCCTACCTTGCTTGAAAATTACCCCTTATGATTCTAGATTGTTCATACATTTGATATCCATATGATGTAGTTAACTCTAGGAGCTTAAGGTCACTCGAAGAATTTAGGATACGAAGGGAATTCCAATGGAAGAATGGATTCCGATTTGTATTGTGTTAAGAAGAAGAATTCAAGAATTACAATTGAAGTTTTTTTCTATGTTTTTTCTCTTCTCATAATAGCCTTATATAGCTATCTATAAAGCTTTCTACCAACAGGAAAACAGAAAAACAGAACACTGTAACTATCAAACTAAACATAAAAACAGAACACTCTAACTGTCAAACCAACTTTGTCATGTTACAAACCCTTTCCCTTCAAAGAATCCTTGTCCTCAAGGATGAAAATCTGGAAATCTTTGCTTGAAATCATAAAAGAATTCTCAGGTATCATCTTCAGGCAATTGGTGCTTCCATTTGACAAGGACTTTAGTCACAACTCTATTTTTTCTTTTAACTGTCATGTGATCCATAATTAATTATAGTTCTCGTATTTGCACTTCAGTTTTTTGGAATTGAAATCGCAGTCACCGCATCCCTCACATGTTGTTTGAGTTGCGAAACATGAAACACATTATGAATTTTAGATTGGGAAGGAAGTTGTAGCTTGTATGTCACTGCTCCCATCTTGTTGTCAATTGGAAAATGACCAAAGTTTTTTGGTGCGAGCTTAGCATTCTGCTGAGAAGCTACCGAAGTTTGGCGATAAGGATGCAACTTGGCATAAACCATGTCACCAATTTCAAATGTTCTATCACTCCTGTGTTTGTTCGCTTGTTGCGCCATCCTGTTTTGCGCCCTTTGCATGTGAAACTTATTCAATTTCAATGTTTCTTCTCTCTTTTGCAAGCTTCTATCAACTAATTCAATTCTTGATTCACCTGGCAAATAAGGAAGATAAAGGGGTGGTTGTTGGCCATATACCACTTCATAAGGACTGGACCTAATAGTATTGTGGTATGTAGTATTATGCCACCATTCAGCCAAGGATAACCATTTATACCACTCGTGAGGAACATCTGAACCCATGCATCGCAAAAATGTCTCTAAACATCTATTAACAATCTATGTTTGGCCATCCGTTTGTGGATGATATGCAGTAGACAATTGAACCTTCACACCTTGAAAAATTAAATTCTTCTAGAATTGACTCACAAAAATTGCATATCTATCACTAGTAATAGAGTCAGGAAATTCATGCAATTTAAACACATTATCAAGAAACGATTGGGCTACTTCAGCAGCAGAATAAGGATGACTTAAATACATAAAGTGGGTTGATTTGCTCAACCTATCCACAATCACATAAATGACATTTTTACCATTTGAAGAAGGCAGTCCTTCTATAAAATCCATTGTAATATGCTCTCAAATTCTTCCAGGTATAGGTAAAGGTTGCAACAGTCCTAGAGATGCAGCTACATCATATTTGCATTGTTGACAGATTTCACACCGCATAACAAAAGATTTGACATCTTTTGTCATTCCTTTCCAATAAAAGACAGCTTGCAGTTCTTTTAGAGTAGCATCTCTACCTGAATGGCCACCCAAAGCAAAAGAATGAAACCAAAGAAGAATATCCCTTCTCAACTCAATATCTTTGCCCACCACTAATCAACCTTTTCTACACAGAATACCTTGGTGCCATGTATAATATCTATGAGTGGCTGCCATAGATTGGATATCCTGTATAAGTTGTTGTAAGAATATGTCTTGCTGCCATGACAATATAATTTTTTCCATTAAGCCAGTGTTAGGAGTAAGGAAAGTGATAACCATGTTTTCCACTATATCCTTCCTGGATAAAGCATCTACAACTACATTTGTATGACCCTGTTTGAATTCAATAGAGAAATCAAACTCCATGAGTTTGACCAACCATTTCTGCTGGAAAGGTGTGGTGAATCGTTGACTCAATATGTACTAAAGACTTCTATGATCCGTTTTTATAATGAAGTGAGAAGAAAGCAAATAATGTCTCCACTTTTGTACTGCAAAACTAAGGCTAACAATTCTTTTTCATAAGTGGAAAGAGATTGTTGCTGTAAATTCAAGGCACGGCTAATGAAGGTTATAGGATAGTGTTCATGCATTAAAACAACCCCAATACCTGTACCTGAAGCATCCACCTCAACAAAAAATGGTTTAGAAAAAATTGGTAAAGCAAGAACATGTGCACTTACCAAACTAGCTTTTAGATCTTGAAAGGCAGCTTTAGCTTCTACCGACCAACATAAACTATTCTTCTTTAACATATTTTTCAAGGGTCTAGCAACAGTTTCATACCCTTTCACAAATCTTCTGTAATAACTTTCTAGCCCAAAGAATCCACACAATTGTTTAATTGTTTTGGGCATTGGCCATTGTTGTACAACCATAATCATTTTTGGATTAGTGACTACTCCTTGCTTAGAAATAATGTGACCCAAGTATTCTACTTGTTCCACTCCAAAATAGCATTTAGATATTTTTGCAAATAAAGATTGTTGCCGCGTAGTCATCAACACTTGTTCTAGATGAATCACATGATCTTTCAATGTGGCACTGTAAATCAAGATATCATAAAAAAATACTAACAAAAATTTTCTTAGGAATTTGCTAAATACCTCATTCATTAACCCTTGAAATGTTGTTGTAGCATTGGTGAGGCCAAATGGCATAACCAAATATTCAAAATGTCCAGCATGAGTCTTGAAGGTTGTTTTATGGACATCAGTTACCTGATTGTAACCAACTCGGAGATTAATTTTTTAAAAGAGAGTTGATCGTTGTAGCTCATATAGGAGGTCATCCACAAGAGGTATACGAAATTTTTCCTTTACAGTTTGTTTGTTAAGGTCCCTATAGTTAACACATTATCTCCATGTACCATCCTTCTTGCCCACCAAAACGACTGAACTCGCATAAGAACTACTGCTGATTTGAATAACCCCACTCTTAAGATACTCTTGAACCAATCTGTTAATAATATCTTTTTGTTGTGTAGCATATCTAGATGGTCTTTTGTTTACTGGAAGCGCATCATGGACTAAGGGAATGCGATGGTCAAGCACAACTTTGTTTGGTGGCAAGGTGGTTAGCTCTAAAAAGATATCTTGGAATTGCAGCAACAATTCAGCAATTTGTGTAATCTCTAGACTGGAAGAAGCATGAGTTGTTAAAGAACGCAACAATGTAACATCTTGTGCAACACATACATGAAGCATAGATATATGAACCCCTAAATCAATTATTCTCTCCCGTTGTTTTCTTCGTACAGTTTTTAGTCCTTCTTTAGAAGACCCACGCAGTACAAACTTCCTTCCTTTAACCAAAAGCTGCATAATCAACTTTTCCAAGTTCCAAGTAATATCACCCAAGGTGATTAACCATTATATGCCTAGGACTAGATCACAACAACCCAAAGGAAGTAATAACATATCAAAAGTAAAAGCAGTCCCTTGAATGGTCCAAGAAAGTTGTTTTACCATAGAGTTTATAGTGACCTTTGCCCCATCTGCAACCACCACGTTCAAGGGCGAAATTTCTTCAAGTAAGCAACCCATTTTTGTAGCCAATTGGGCATTACGAAAATTGTGAGTGTTGCCACTGTCAATAACGTGTGGATTGGTTGAAATACCTCGTTACTCTCATAGTTTTAAAATTTGCAACACTCGTAAGAGCATGAACAGAAATGTGAGTGTCCAGTGACTGTGCAGGATCTGTGAGAAAATTGGGAGGTGAATCCTCCTCCTCCAAATCTGATGACCAATCATCATTGACTTCTAACACATGAATTTCTAACTTTTTGTGGGTTAGAACATGTGCAGCCGTAAAAGGTTTATCACAGAAATAACAAAGACCCTTAGATCTTCTTTCACTCATAAAAGCATGTGTGAGGCTTTTGTAGGGTTGCGGATTGAGTTGGGTTCAAGTTTTGGTAGATGTAAAATCCCCTTTGTTGGAAGAAGGAAGAGATAGGAGTGGCTTGGGTACAACACTGTTCTTGGGAAACTTTAAGAATTGTTTAGGTGGAGAGGTAGAGGTTGCCGCAGATTCATATAACTTTGCCAGCAGTGCTGCTTTCAAAACAGTGGTCGGCTGGAACATTCGAACCATCATCTGAATGTCATGTTTTAACCCACTCAAGAAACAACTAATTTTATATTCTTCGGATAGGTGTAATTTAGAAACCACTAATTCAAATTTTTCTTGATATTCAACAACCAATCTGGTCTGTTGCAAGCGTATTAGATCTGCCATTGGGTCATCGTAAATACATCTGAATCGTTTTGTCAACACTGCCTTAAATTATGTCCAAACAGGGAGGTTGTCCAGGGAAAAAGATTTCACCATATATGTGTGCCATTGTAAAGCTTTGCCTTCAAGATTAACAACGACAAGCTTTGTTTTGACCTCCTCAGGCGTATCGTCAATGGCAAAGTAAGTTTTGCAACGGTAAATCCACTTCTTCATGTCATCACAATTAAAGCGGAGAAATTCGATTCGGGCCAATCTTGTTCCACACGAATAAATGGAAGAACTGAAGTGTGGTTGCGCTGACTAGAAATCTGGGCCAGCAAGATGAGTCTTGCAAACATTCTTGAACACGTTCTGCCACAACAGAGTCCAGCGTTTGTCTCATGGAGGTCATTATCTCCACGAATCTTGCTTCCAATCTTGCTTCAAGACGGTCTTCCTATTCATGTAACGCGGCTTGACACGTGTTGCTTCTGCCATACTCTTGATAGGAAGGTGCCCAACTAATACCACTGATGTGGTTAATTTTAGGAGCTTAAGGTCATTAGAAGAATTTAGGAAATGAAGGGAATTCCAATGGAAGAATGGATTCCAATTTGTATTTAGTTAAGAGGAAGAATTCAAGAATTACAATTGAAGTTTTTTTCTATGTTTTTTCTCTTCTCATAACAACCTTATATAACTATCTATACAGCTCCCTACCAACAGGAAAACAAACAAAAAAACAGAACATTGTAACTGTTAAAATAAAGAGAAAAACAAAACACTCTAATTGTCAAACCAACTTTGTTCTATAACACCATACTGCTTTCCAAATTGCATTTTGTTTTTCAGTCAAATCTATTAGGTGAAAATGTTGGAAGTTCAGGATTAGATTTTCTTGATGCATAAATTGTACACCTATCCAATTATCACACATAAGCCCAATATTATAGGATACTCTACATTCAATAAACATATGTGTTGCAGTTTCATGTTCCTCCTGACACAGTTCAAGCAGAGAATTAGGTAAATCTACCCCCTATGGATAAGGTTACTCTTAAGGTTTGTTTGCTTTTGTGGATGTACTGTCATAGACAAAGAAGTGAGGGGATATCAGCTATTTGGATCCAGGGTTTTGTGGAGAAGAGAAGAAGTGGATATACCAGTGAACAGTAAATATCATCTCCCCTCAAAATGAAGAAATATAGAGGGAAAGTCGCGTCAGCATGTGTCATTTCCGAATTTACCCTCATTTATTATACTGTTATAGTATTTTTATTTTCCATTACTGTAAGGTCTTTTAATATTAAAAATTAGTATTTTATTTATTTATATAAGATGTGGTTTATTTTCTATTTTTCTAATATATGTTTAATATTTTAAGAAATACTTAATTTTTTGTTTTTATTTAATTTGTTCTTGTGTTTATATTAATATATTTTTGTGTATAATTATTATTTTTATGAGTTATAATTTATTTAATTATAGTTTTTTATGAAATTATTTTTTATTGTTAATTACCTTATATTTTTTTGTTGTAGTATTTTTTATTTTTCATTATTACAGGGTTTTTAATATTAAAAAATAATATTTTTATTTATTTATATAAGATGTGATTTATTTTTTAATTTTATAATACATGTTTAATATTTTAAGAAATTACATGAAGTCCTGTTTTTATTTAATTTGTTGAATACATATTTTCTTTTAATTATACATATTTACATTTAATACCTATTTATTTTTTCTAATTATAATTTTTAAATTTATGAATATGTTTTGAAAAAAAAACTCATTTCATTATTAAAAATTTTAATAGGTAAGGATAAATTTGTAAATTAACATTTTACACCTCTTAAAAAAATCAAAATTCCCTCACAACCATCACGTCATTTACACAAACTCTTATAAGCTTTCTTCAAACTTTCGTTCCACATCCTCATACATCCACTCTGTCAAATCCTCACACGTTCTTTCCGTAACCCAAACACACCCTTAGTGGGAATTCTATCTCTAAACACTTTCCAACCATTTTGTTGGAATTACTTTTGATTCCCACAGTAGGTTACACCATCTGTCTCTAAGTTTTCTTCGCTCCCTCATTCCTACTCCTCTTCGTGTTCCTTATCAAGGACAATTGTTTGAATCTGCTATTTTTAGTAATGTGATTTTAGTGATGTACAAACTGAAACGTATATAGTATATAAGTGAAGAATATTTTTTTTATTCTAATCGAATTAGAGAAAAACCAATATAGCATCATTGTTAATCACTAATTCTCCAAGAAATCAATATTTTCGGTTTTATTGTTAACATTCACTTGCAAGTTTAAAAGAGTTTGTGTTAAGAAAAAATAATGTGAAGTTTAAAAAGAAAGAGATAAAAATGTCTTGAGTGAGTCACTTTTGTTCTGAATTATTTATTTATTTTTTAAAATTTCACTACATTAATCATCATTCATATTGATGTGCATTCTAAAGATTGCTTTCAACAATATATAAAATTATAGAACTATATCTGTTTGACCTAAAACCAGGAAAAGAAAGTATATATAATTGTTAAATAGATATACATATGGACTTCTCTAATCACATAGTAGATCTCTAATATTTGAACCACATATAAAAGATTACGGGAATGGTAAAAAGAAAAAAAGAAAAAAGAACACAATTTATAGGAGAAACATCTAACACAAGCTTCGATTGCTCCAATGCTATTAACTTGATCCATTCATACTTGTGTTTGCTTTGAAACCTGTAACCAAAATTCAATAGTCTTAATCACAAAAATATATGATTGATTGTGGAGAGAAAATAGCTTCCCAAAATTATATTTCACAGAGAAAACAACAATAAATATATACTAGAGGAATCACATGTTGGTCTTTATTAAAATTTTAGAAAGGATAATAATTAACCACAATTATTTACAATCAATAGAAAGGATTAAAGTCAAAATCATAGTTAAATTAAGTAGATAATGGTTGTATTTTGTTTTGTAAATAGTGGTGGTAGTGATAACATAAACATTGCATCAATAATGAAGTTTGCTCACAAAAGAAGTTGTGGGTGAGGAAAAGAATAGCAAAGTTCTAACCACAAAGTAGCTTTCACCATGCTGCAATCCCAGCATCAAGAAACCAAACTCATTGGTGGGAAGTGACATTCCAGAGGAATGAACTAACATTACATCTTCACCAAACGCTGTTTTGATGTCCATTGGCCCCCTTGGAACTTCTGTTGGAACCCCATTGATGAACACCGTGATGACTCCTGAATTTCCCCCAAATCCTATATCCCAAAAATCAACAAAACAAAAAAAATTATAACATCAAATATGCATGTTTTTTTTTCTTTTGAAAATAACCCATCCACCATTGCAATTCATCAAAGCAAAATAAGAAAGATACATATGTTTATGCCACAAAGGAAAATAGAAATGGTAGTAGTAATGTAAAGGAAGGCAAGGTTATCCCATTAAAAAATCATAATTACTTTGTGCAGTCAAGAGAAAGAAAGAAAAATAAGTAGTAAACAAAAGATACAGTGGCTACATAGATATATATAAAAAAGTACTGTTGTACATAATGTTGTATGAATTACTATATATATATAATGTAATACATTAAAGAAATATATCATAACATAATGTAGTGAGGGCGACACAACAGACTGAACATTACTCGTACATTAGCCATGATGTTTCTTTAGCAACCGCCTATTTAATGAAGGGTATATTGTATAGTAAAGAACATGAAGAACATCATTGATTCCTTTCAAGGATTATATATAGAAGAAGGAAGTGAGAGATTTAATCGATTTGGAGCAAGGTAAATCGAAATGTCTAGGGTTTGGAAATCGTTGTGAAGAAACCCAGGGGAAAAATGAGGAAGAAAGAAAGAGGGAGGAACAGAAACTGCAACACGAAAGCGACCTCATGATTTTCCGGAACGTACAATTTTCATGCAATTCAATCGAAGGAACTGTCAAATCAGGAAAAAGATGACCACTTTCTCCAATGGTCCCCCCCACAAAACCTAATCAGGGGAAAAAGAAGAATTTTTGCATACGCAAAAATGCAATAAACTAATAAAACACTTGAATAGAAGCTTTAGAATCTAGCACCCATTTTTTTTGCCTAAACCTGGCCTTAAAAAAGTGGCTTTGTCGTGACACCACCGTTGAGGACTTATGTGGAGAAAACATTGCACATAATAACGAAACAAGAGAAAAAAAAAAACAGATTTTGTTTTTCTTGAACTCAAAAACACAACACAAATCCGAAGTATTTTCATCATTGTATCGTCACACGTTTAAACAAGGTCCCTTTTAGTTCCTGTTAATGCATTTTTACCTGATCTAGCAAAAAATGAATGAAATTAATAGAATGAACCATGAACTGAACACTGAACACTAAACACTAAACACTACACAACAACAAGGAAGCAAATTAGTGATGCCATGAATTACCAGAGTGATAGTTCAAATTGGAAGGTCCAAGAGGGTACAAAACTGATGATGATGCAGCTGAAGTATGATGATCAATTCCTGGAAAACCCATTTGAGTAGACGGTGAGAAGAAATCATCCAAGCTTTCTTCACCACTACCAGTGCCGCCGGCAGCGCAGGAGGAGGAAGAACCAGGTACATAAGAGGGGTTGAGGAAAGAGGAATTAGCAGTAGCAAAAGCCATGTTTGCAACAAGAGCAGGGTTGTTTGGATGGTGGTGTTGATATGGATTAGTACTTGCACCGCCGCCTTGGCTAAGGGTGGCCTGAATCTGGCGTTGGCGGCGGCGGGAGCGAGAGCGGCGGTTCTGGAACCAATAGAAGACGTTGGCATCACCAACGGTGCCAAATTTCTCAAGCAGCTTTCTTATTCTGACGGTTTCATCTTTTGGGGGGTTAACCATGCCACTGTTGAAGATGGACTCGAGAATAAGGATTTGTTCTGGCTTGGGAGTCCATCTTGACCTCACGGGTTCACTTCTCTCGGAGGCTTGTGGGTTTGGAGTATTGGGTTCCTGTTGTTGTTGGTGGTGGTGGTGGTGCTGCTGTTGCCCCTGCTCATCTTCCATTCCAATGCAGAAGAAATAAAGAAAATGTCTGTGAAGGTGATGATGAAACCTAGGTAAAATAATATAAAGAGATATGTATAAAGTACATGGAATACAGTAACAGTGCTTTTGGAGTTTGGAAGGTTTATATAAAGAGGTGGAGAATGTTCAACACTTAAATTACCTCACTGCCCTTCGTGCCTTCCTTCATATGCCTTACCATTAAAGCCATGTCAAAACCTCCACCATATTCTAGATTCTCATCCCATTCGGTATGAACTCATAATAAACCTATTTTTCTATATTTCCAACTCACTAAACTTCTCTCTGCTGCAGTTAACATAAATCCTTCACTATGTTGATGTTCCTTTATTTCTAGAAAGAAAAATATATGGATAATCTATATTAATCAAAATATTCGTGTATGTTCCCAATTATATGTAAAAATGTCTACTTATCATATCATTCTTTTCATTTTTTATGTCCTCTAAACGAGAAGAAAAAATATACAATTTTTTTTATAACGAATATTATATATAATCATCAAATTATATAATAAAATTATATAAAAAAATATTATTTTCACAATTTCACTTACAATCCGTAATTTCTAGTGCATAAATATTAAAAAATAACGATTATTTTTACTTAAAACGACGATTTTCAACGCACTTTATATTCAACATTTAAGAAGACGACTATTGATTATTTAACTGTATTCTTAAATGTAGTTTATAAAGACGACTACGCATTTTAAATGCTTCAAAATGTTTATAAAAAGGATATATAATACATTTAAAAATATGATTATATATAATACACTTATTGATTACTTTAATTCTATAATAATTTAAGCATGATGGTGAGAACATTATACTTCCTGAGCTAGTTAACTAATAATTAAACGACTACTTAAAAATAGTAATCTTTGTTTATTTATTTAATAACACTTAGACGTTAATACAATTGTTTCAAAATCATTTTTTTTAAGGTTAGAAATGCTATTACTATAGAAAAGGTAACGAATAATTCCTCAAAGCAAAAATCCGTCACTTAATTATTAATGATAAGAAAAAAAACTATTTTAACATCTTCCATCTATTTAACGACTATATATAATAATAAAATATTAAATTAAGCTATTTAATTAAAATATTTTATTAAATTATTAAATAAAAATTAATAAAAATAGTTGTTAAATGAGAGTATAAAGTTTGAAGGGTGTAAAACTATCATTCCTGTAATGAAAATCGTCATTTTTGGTTCAAGAAAAAAAAAAGATAGTCACCATATTTGAAAAGGTTGATATATCCTTTTTAAGTTTGCTTGACATAATTTAATTATCAAGAACATGAGATTTTTTTCACACGTACAAATTGAACAAATATTAGAAGGTTTAACTTTGTTATTTCATTTTATTGAAATTTAAATCAATGCAAAAGACAATATAAAAATAAGCATCTTCAACAACCAAACAAATATTCATAAATTTGACATCTAGTTGAATTATAAAATAGAAAACATCATTTACGAGTTATTACAAGCCCTTTCACATTCTGAATTTAATGAACCTTTAATTTCTAATCTAAAACTATAATAATGTTATATGGTAAGAACATTCGTTCTATATTACCATAAAAAGATTACTATGAAAACTTTTTATGCCTAAACTTTATTTATAATCAATGAAAACAGAAAGAAGAAAGAAAGTCATACCCATAATCTCTGTAAATTCGAATATAAATTTCTGTTGGTGAATTTTTTTTTAATAAAAAACTGAATATTAATATATTAAATATCAATAACTTCAATATATAAGAGTTTTATCAAATTATTCATAATTCAAATAGTATAATACATGCATATTTTTAACAGCTTCCATTCTCTCAATTAGATTATATAATTCATTTTATCATGTTTTTCTTTCCTGTGGAAATTTTTTATTAAAAAAATATATCACAACTCTATTAAATTAAACTTGCACTGAAATAAACATGTCAATATATAAGTTTTTAAGTATAAGGTGCCATTATTTTAATATTTTGAGTGGTTAGGTGGACTATATAACTTTAGTAAAAGTGACACGGATTGAGGTAGACGTCATAACATTAATTATTGTAATATTAATTATAAAAATAAACTGAAATTGCATGTACTTTTTTTTTTCAGAAAAAAATTGCATGGACTTAAATATTCACAACAAATTAGATATCCAAACTCGTGGCATTATCATGGCGATAGGGATAAAGGTCGGTTATTCAATTATGGACACATGTTGGAACCATTTGTGTTCATGCCAAGAAATTTTTCAAGAAAGATAATGGGAATGAATCTCACTATTGAAATTCAAATATTATCAGAAATTTTATCAAGGAGACAAACAAATTTTGCTGTTCATAAATTAATCAGAATATCATTTTTCATGATAGGACCATGAGTTGTATTCCACAATGTGTATCTACTTTTGTTCTAAATGAGCTACAAGATCTTATTTTCTCTGAAAAAATTCACTTTATGGAGTAATATGTTGAGACAAAATGATGACGATGTTAATTGTATTTCTTGAAACCGATGAACTTTGCTTCAAGACTTTACTTGTTTGAGAAATCTAACATTTAATGGTTTCATGGCTCCCTAAGGCCATCATCACCAATCACTTGTATAAAGGTTATTTTAGAAAATTTATGTGAACAGAAATATTTATGAAATAATATTTTAAGCATTAACACATAAGATTTATGTACTTTCTACAACATTAAAAATCACTTTAATAATTTTAATAGAATTTTATATATTTGACTATGTGTGTGATTTATAAAATTTAAATAAAAAAATTATGAATGTTCTAACAGAATTCTGAAATTCCTATGTAAAAATATAAAATAGTGACTATCTTGGAAGAAAAATAAATAATGGAAGAAAGTAAGTTTCTATTTTATTAACATATAGGTGGTCTGCTAGTAATGAATCTCTTATATATATATATATATATATATATATATATATATATATATATATATATATATATATTAATTAGTTGGTTTTGAAATATTATATTGGATTATGCCTCCTAAGAGCTTGAGGTGTTTGGTGGAATACTTAATTATATTTTTTTTACATATATATGATAAATTTATTTATAAAGAAGCTTATATTATGTTATGTAATGCAGAAAAAAATAATATTTTAAAGACACTGATTAATTTTAAATTGGGATTTAGAGAAAAAATACACTAAAAAATTTATTAAATAAAATTAATTTTAAAAAATAATTTAAAAATAATAATTAAATATTATATTAATTAAATTAAATATTATATAATAAACTAAAAAAATATTAATATTTTAAAATATTGATTATTAATACAAAAATTAAATTAACATCTAATTCACTTTAACTACCAATTATTTTATTATTTATTTAACTGGTTTATAGACTTTAATGGATAAGTGAAAGACTAAATAGTAGACGAAGATATGAGGTTCTGAAAATTCAATCTCCTCAAGACTCACTAAGCAACTATAGATAAGAGATTTAGTGAGATTTCGATCACTTATTGCCGATAAAAAAATTGTTAACTGTTATTAGAAGTAACAAAATAACATTACGAAAGTTATTTGGTTGAAGAACAGTGTCATGAAGAAAATGAATTCTCTTCCCTTTTTTAATTTTGGAAACTTATTTTGAATTAAACTCTTATTTTTGTTATACGTGTTAGAGTATTTTGTTTGAAGGAAGTCTTGGGTATGAAGTCAAGACCAATTAGGTTGAACTGATTAGAGACCATGTTCAATGAGTGATGTTAATCATTGTGTCTCTTTTATAATTTTTATTTAAAGAAATCATTGCACTTGTAATTGTGTGCAACCAGACATAATAAAAATATAATAGTTGTCCGTGTGAATGTAGGTTGCAGTTGGCAATCGAAACACGTTAAATCTTGTGTTGTTTATTTTCTGCAGTTGATTTGTGTGTTGCTTTCGCGTGTATTTTTTCCTACAATGAAGATGGTATAGGATTAATGTTTTAATAGATTTTTTGAGAATTTTACATGTAGATGGATTTCTTAAAAACTCTTTGAATGATGAGGATTCTCTTATAAACATGAGACATAACTGAGAGGGATACACTTGAAGACTCAAACTTTTTATATGTTGATAAGATAAGTGACAGCAGGACCCCATATCAGTGGTTTTGATGGGTTTATTTTCTGGACCCCATTCCTGTTTGTCCTATGCATAACTGGGAATGAATGCATCATTGATCTCACACTCACTGCTTTGGTATTTTGATTCGATTTGATCTTTTCTAAACACCACTTGCATAGATAGAAGTTAAAATTTAGCAATCTCAAAGGTTGCAATAGTGATAATGGTAAAAGAAAAAGGCACACATGCATGGCAAGGTGGGTTAATAATCCAAATGTGGACAAAGGAAGAGGGGAAGTAGGTAGGATTTTGGCAAGCAAGTGCATGTGATGATATGCATGGAAACGCGAGTCGCAGTGAAGAAGAAAGATAAAACAATTGAATACATTCCAAAGGGCTGCTCTTCAAACCCTGCAATAATTTATTAATGGTGACGCTATCTGCCTCTGCCTCTCTGCGCACTCTTTATAATAAACCACAACTTCGCTTAAAACTCCAACGCTTTCACACCATCATCGTTTTCTTCCCTCATTTTCTCCAATGCAAACTTCTTTCTTACTGTTTCTTACTTTCTCTCTTTTTTTTTCTTCAAAACTCAAAGACAACACTGTTTCTTCCCTGCTATTTCTTCTTTCTTAATCCTCGTCAATGGCGTTGCTTACACTTTTTACTAACAACACATGCTTTTAAAATGATTAGTCTAAATCATTTTCCTCATGTAGTAAACCAAGACCTTATATTGTTTTATTCGACTTCATAAATTATTGTCATCACTAACTCATAATTATTAGATGTTAATTCATTTTAAAAAATAATAATTAATCACTGTTTATTTATAAATTATAAATTATTAGTATTTGAAATAGTTTTTATTATTTGTAAAAATTTATAATATATAATTAGATATCATATTTTTAATAACTATAAAAAATATTTGTTTTTTTTATAGATAATTATTTTAGTTTCTTATTAAGATCACTATAAGAAAATCATGCAATAGAAACTAAATGTAGACACAAAAAATAATTAGACTAAAGTAGAAACCATTGTAGGGATTAAAAAAAATTGGTTTCTAAATTAGTTTTTATTATTATTAAATGGTTATTAAATTGGTATCTAATAATCAACCAAGGTGTTTGCTACCAAATTTAGAATCTAAATAATTGGTAGTTAAGAGCTTGGTTTTGTTAGATGTCAATTTAAAAACCATTTAACAATAATAGAAACAAATTTAAAAACTATTTAACAATAATAGAAACTAAAAAGAATTTAGTATCTAAAATAGTTTCTAATTTAATTACTATAACAACTAATTATTTTTTGTTTCTAAAATTAATTTTTATTTCATAATTTTTTTTAGTTATAAAAACTAATTTTTTAGTTACTTTTAATATGCTTTAGAGACTAATTTTTAGTCAATAAAAATAATAAAATTGAAACATTTTTTTTCTAGTTATCATATTATTAGAGATTTAAAATTTCAATCACGATTATCCGGTGAAAGTGTTTTAGAGTATATTATGATATTTATTTTCTCTCGTGTTTGTCTCATTCTCTCCTTTAACTTTAATATATTTTTTCTTATTAACAGTTTATTGATTCATTGTTTACTGATCCATTGTTTTTAATTTTGCATTGGTCCAAATGGGTGAAGGAATTCCAAATTAAGAATACATTTTCTATAGGTTCATGGTGATGAAGGTGAGTTATTAAACCTCATTCTCTATGATCAGCTGAATCATTTCCAATTATATTTTGATCAAATGTGTTACACAATCTACAATCTGTTCTGATCCAGGTATTTTGGTCTGTTACAAGTCTAGAAAATCTAAAACCAAAATTTTTTAGTATATTTATTAAAGGGGAGCATAAACATATTTAGTATAAAACCAGTTCTATGGCTTTGGGTGGTGGTTCACTGTGATGAGACTGTGGCTGGTGGTTCACAGTAGGGGCAGTAATATTCCCAGCGTGTGATGAAAGAAAACAAGCTTAATAGTTCTGTAGATCATGTTCATACTGTTCGCAACAGGAGAGAAATATGTCCTCATGAGAAAAAAAAAAATAGAGATGATAGGAATATCATTCACTCCGTAAAGTTGACGTGAGGGCACACCAGGAATAGCTCTGTCGCTACGTAGACAATGGCGTGAAACTGGTCGGCATCGAAATAGATCCACACAACTCTCAGAACGTTGTCATTTGATGATTCGAGACCGTCGGAAACGCCGGTGTAAGGTCCTTTGCCGTGAGGATCGAAGGCGAAACTCTCCAGTCCAACACCACCGTCAATTAGAACAACCTTCCACGTCTGAATATGGGCTATATATTTTACATCGATTAGATGGTTTAACCGATGTAACATGAATCATTCTGAGTAAATAAAATAAAATATTACAGCGATTGTTACTAAGAACCGATGTAATATATTCTTTTTTACCCTATATATTACAACGATTGTTCTCGTTCTATTATGTCATTACACATCTGTAATGTTAAATATGTGTTACTGTGAGAAGATATCCATATATCATGAATCTTAATTGTGTAATGCTCTAGTTAATAGTAATTGTGTGCTATAACTATAACTGTATATGATTATGATGCTCTACTAATATTAATTGTATATGATTATCTCTTAAGTGGACTTAAACAAAAAAAAATGTACTGATGATATGGTATTACCATGGTGATTATTCCATGCAGCAATTATTTACTCTATTCTGAATTTTCAAATTCAAATTTATCACTGCCAATTAAGATTTTAGTTACCATTAGTTAAAATTTTGATAATTGATATTGTATATCAATTTAAAAACTATTTTATAAATTTTTATTAATAATAAAAATGATTTTAAATATTAATAGCTTTTTAGTTTATAAAATAATATTTAATTAGTACTAATTATTTTTATTTTTAAATTAATTTATTTAATAATTTCTTTTAGTATCATTCTTCACAAAATGTTTTTCTTCCTAATGACCAAAGTGGTGTTAGAGGTTCAACTGGTTATGATCCTTGGTTATACAAAGTTCTCTCATCCACCATTGCCAAGTGGCCATACAGCTCAAGAGGGAGCCACTCAAAGTGAAATAGGCTGCTTCTTCCTGCACCTCCATACCTTCTTCTCTCATCTCCATAGATTTTTGTATTTCCAAAACTATCCCTCTGTAATATTCCGAATTACATAATCCGAAAGTCATTTTTTAAATTTGTAATTAGCTTCCGGATTATATAATCCAGAAGTCTTTTTTCAAATGCATGATTAATTTACGGATTACATAATCCGGAAATCTTTTTTAACTTCTGGATTATGTAATCCAGAAATCTTTTTTTAAATACGTTTTCGGATTACATAATCCGGAAGTTATTCTATGGGGGTGGCACAAGAAGGATAAAAATGTATTTTCATGTTGTGTATGGAGGTGTCAGAAGAAGATATGGAGGTGCACGAAGAAACAGTCAGTGAAATAATGTATGGTAGCCCAAGTGAATCTGTTAAGCCCATGGGCTTCATGGTTCTCCAGCTAACTAGTCCAAGTAAGTGTGAGAAGGGAGAGAACCATTCATATTCATATGCTAACAAGTAATCTAGATTTGGGTTTATGGAGGCTAAGTCCATCTCACTCCTAATCTTTTTCCTCATTTTGTACAATCTAAACTTTATTTTATTTTTATAAAAATAATTTTTTTTTATTCTCTATGTGCAATTAAATATTTTAATTAAACTAAATAAATAACTATATTGTTTTTATTTTATGAAAAACAAACCTACATTTTTCGGCTAATTAGTTTCTAAACTCTTGTATTTACTTGTTTGCTTTAGTAACTAAAGTTAAATACTTTAGTAACGTTTGAGTGAGGATGCATATCATTAGAAAAGGGATGTTGTAATGAAGAGTTGAGAATTGTGAGAGTGATTACTTTATTATTTTACAACCTCTCTATAAGGTGTAATCAACTCTTTATATGCATAATATTTATTTATTACTACATAAGTTTATTCAAAGTAGTAAAATCAGATTTTTTTGCATGTTTAGCTGCAAAGCTCATCAATGAAAGTTTTTGGGATGCTATGAATTTATAGAGTGATGACTAATTAAATCAATAAAAATATAAATTATTATATTTGTATAAATATTGACGTTCACGAACATAACACTTAAATTTGAAGAATTAACACAAAGTGCATCTGCACAAGAATTCCTCCATCAAATGAGTTAGATGTCTAGTGTCATGTAGCTATAACTAAGAATAGGAGGATACATGGTCTTGGAATGGAATCAACTTAATGTGACTCATCTTTTTTCTTAAATGGATAGATACAAAATCAAGAGCTTAATGAACTTAGAAAATATTTGGAAGTAGCTAAGAAAGAGAAAGAGATGAGCTTCAAATCAAAATTAAAAATATTGAGATTTTTTTGAGAAAAACAATGCAATCATTTAATAATGGATGAATAACATTACATTAATCGTGTGATGCTCTAGTTTTTGCATGTTTAGCTACAAAGCTTTGTTTTCTTGATCAATATTTTGTTGGAAAAGAAAGTTTTTGGGATGGTTTGAATTTCTAAAGTAATATGTGTCTAATTTGTTCATAAACATTTAGGTAAAAGGTATTCACTAGAGTGATTATTAATAAAAATTTATAAAATACTCTCTAAATTGGTATCTAACCATTTAGCTACCAATATTTTGACTACCTACTACTTTATATTCTAAATTAGTCTCTATTAATCTTTCAGAGACCAATTCAAAATCTAAAATATTAGTCGTTAAAACTTAAGTAGCTAATTTAGAAACTATTTTATAAATTTTTATTAATAATAGAAATCATTTTAAATATAAATATTTTTTTAATATCTAATTTAATTAATATAACAACTAATTATTTTTTGTCTCAAAATTTACTTACTATTTAATGATTTTCTTATAATACTAGTCACGCACTTTTTTCCCCTCAACCATAACACTTCCCTAATAGATAAAAAAAATTACTTTCAAATTCTTATATATTAAAAAATATCTTCAAGATTAAGAAATCCAAAATATATTCTTAAAAAAATATATTACAAATTATAGAATCTTTTAAGGTATTTTCTTAATTCTATAATTCATAATATGTTTATTAAAAAATATATTCCAAATTATAAAATCTTTAAAGTATTTCTACATCCGAAAACAATTTTTAGATTCCACAACCTAAAATATATTTTTATGAAATTAAATGGTCTTTTCGTTTGATCCTGACCCATAGAGGTGACAGAAGAAATTATGAAGTTGCACCAAGAAACTCCAAAAATATAAAAGATAAAGTCTTAAATAGACAAAAAAAGAAAAGAAAAGAAAAGGCAATGAGTGATGCACCCATTGTATTATAAATGCAACAAGAATAAGCTCTCTCATCCACTCCAAATGTTCAACATCACTGAAATTGGCAAAAATAGATGAACAAACAGATCAAATCAAATTGAAAACATGTATCCACAAAATCAATTAGCTGCAACATAATCACATAGCAGAAGAGACTCCAAAACAAATGGATAAAAACAAAAAATTCTACCCACAAGCAGCTGCAACAAACATTTTGAGGGTGGCATATCCCAGGAGAATCAAAACGTGAGAGATGAGATGCTATGTAACATGAATACAAGAGAATACAACCACCAAATTCTATTACAGCGAATAATGGAAAACTAGAAAAAACAAAAAGCTGCAGGAAAAACCAATAACCTGTTCAAATGCAGTAAAAAGACAAAAAAAAGCTGCACTCACACACGTACAAAACGGAAATGCAATTGCAACAAATGGGCACGCAGTTTTTATTACAAACAATTGCATCCTTAACATAAGCAAAATTATGAAACTGTGCTGAAAAGTAGCAGCTGCAAATGGAGTAGCAGAACTCACGCCCATGCACTCATAAACTTAAAACCAAAATGAAGTAAACAAAAGAGAGAGAGAAAAACATGGTTCCGGCTTAGAAGTATTTGACTTGAGAAGAAGATGGCCTAGCTACTTTCATCAGTCGTGAAAGGTTGAGACATTCTTCTTAAATGACGTGTTTGTGTTGGACTCATACGATACTTGTTCGACACTCATAGGATATGTATCGGTGAAGAATGTACGAACCCTAATCTGGGATATTTACGGTTCTAACATAATTTTAAAAATAAAAATATATTAATTTTTTAAAAACTCAAACTTATTGTATAAATTTTTATTATGATTATAAAAAAAGAACAAATCATTTTGAACCAATCGTAAAAAATATTGTTTTGTTCCAAAAAAATATGAAACATACTTGTGCATATAAATCTTTATTATCGATTTATATAATTTATAATTATATAATATATAGATTTGTGTTCTTGTGTACTACGATTATACGTATTTTTATGTTTGTGTCCATTTCGTATCAATATCTGTGCCAATGTCTATATTACATAGGTGGTGAGACAACCCATAAAGAGATCACACTTGCTAGTGAACCAAAAAAAAAAAACAGCTCCAACACCTCCAAATGCTAAACCAAACCCCTACCGTTGCTCCTACTATACAACATGAAGTGGATATTGGCCAACCATAATATGATGCAAACTGCAGCCAAATAACAAGAGCAACAAGGGAAAAAGATCAACACATTGAAGAGCAGAGTACACATTATTAGCCAACACAACCCTTCCTTTGCGCCACTGATCCATGACAAGAAGAAACTGAACAACAGTGTCGCGTATGACAACACCTTTGTCTTCACTTCAGGGTGTCAAAACTGGGCTTTTGGGGTTTTTGGGCCTCTGTTGGGCTTTTTTCCCTTTCCAGTTTTTCTATTATGTTTCTGTTGTTTGCACCCTTGTATTTAAGATCCCTTTTAGGGTTTTCTGTAACTGATGTGGTTTTACCACTCAATAATATTTTGTCCAGTTCTCTCATCTTCCATGTTCGCTTTCTCCTCTTACGATTCTATTCTTCACCAAAGATTCAACATTCTCTATTGCTTCTGTAAATATTACAGAGCCTTGCTGGTTTTTCTAAGATGGTATCAGAGCTCTTCACCGTGAAGAGCTCTGTTGCACGCTCTGAATTCGTTCCTTCGTTCTATCAAGATTTGTTCTCTTTCGTTTTCTTTATTTTACATTTTTTTGTTTTTCCTTTTTGACAGTTTTTTCTTTTTCCGCAGTTTGTGATTTCGTGCTTTAATGGCTGCTAAAAACCCTAATCAGAGTGGAACTTCAATTTCTAATCAAAGCAAGAACGTTGCTCATGGAGAAAATCCTACCCCCAGTTTCTTGTATCTACATCCCAGTGAAAATCTCACGACTCCTCTTGTGTCTCCTGTTCTTGATTCAACCAATTATCTTTCTTGGATCCGCTCGGTCATCACTGCATTAAGAACAAAGTCGAGTTCATCAATGGTACCACTACCCGACCTCCTGAGACCGATCCTTCTTTCTCATCCTAGACGCGTTGCAACAACATGGTGGTATCCTGGCTTGTGCATTCGGTCTCTGTTCATATGCGTCAGAGCATCCTATGGATGGATAAAACACTAGACATTTGGAATGATCTCAAGACTCGTTTCTCACAAGGGGATTTATCTCGTATCTTTGATCTTCAGATGAACGTCTCCTCTCTCAATCAAGGTGATCTTTCTGTTTCTGACTTTTTCACTAAACTTAGGATAATCTGGGATGAATTGAATAATTTTAGGCCTGATCCTGTATGTTCTTGCAATGTGCCTTCTATTACTGCTCAAAGAAAAAGAGAGGATCAGACAATGCAATTTTTACGTGGCCTTAATGATCAATATAACAATATAAAAGTTCATGTTCTTCTAATGGAACCTGTCCCTGATGTTACCAAAAAATTTCTCTAGTTGTTCAACATGAACGTCGGTTTAATAGTAATGTTCTTGTTGCTAATATTAGAAATGTTTCCCCTGTCACTCACACCAATAACACTACCTATTCGTTTTGTGGTAAATTTGGTCACACAGAAAATGTTTGCTTTAAGAAAAATGGTTTTCCTAACCAAGATAACAAAGGACCAAAATTTTGCAATGGTAAAAGGTTTTGTACTTACTGCAATAGAACTGGTCATACTATTGATATTTGCTACAAGAAACATGGGTATCCTCCTGGATATAAATCCTAGTATGGTAAGACTCCTCAATTCAACAACATCACCACTGCCATACAAGAAGAAAGTTCTGAAAATCAAGATAAGGATAAACAGAATAGTGGAGGAGATTTTCGCATCACTCTACATCAATATAAGATTCTCTCAGACCTTTTGAAAAATGTAAGCAGTTCCAACAATCAAGTGCAAGTGAACTAGGTTGGTTCCATCTCTGCTAATCATCAGGATCAGATTTCAGCCATCACAGGTAATATCCAGAAACTCAAAAATTCTATTTTTAATGAATACACTTGGATACTAGATTATGGAGGCACAAACCATGTTTGCTTCTCTCTGTCTAACTTTACATCATATAATCATATTAAACCTATTACTATTAACCTTCCCAATGAGAATTGTGTTATTTCTTCTTGTTCTGGCACAGTTTTCCTTAATGAAAAATTCATTCTTAAAAATGTTTTATATGTACCAGAATTTACTTTTAATCTTATTTCCATATCCCAATTGACTGCATCTCTTAAATGTGAACTTATTTTTCCCCTACTGAGTGTTTGATACAGAACTCCATGACCAAAGACAAGATTGGAACAATTGATATTGTTGATGATTTATATGTTCTCAATAAGATTAATGGCAGTATTCTGAGTTGTACTGCAAGACACAATAATATTTGGCACCTCAGATTGGGACATCCTTTAGAAGAAAAGTTAAAAATTCTACAAAACTATTATCCTAACGTTCACATTGACAAAAGTTATATTTGTGATGCATATCATCAAGCAAAACAAAGAAAAATTCCTTTCTTTCCTAGTAATACTCAAACTGCTCATGCGTTTGAATTGCTGCATATTGATATTTGGAGGCCCTGTTTTGTTGTATCAATGCTTGGTTTTAAATACTTTCTTACTATAGTTGATGATTTTACTATATATACTTGGCTCTTTCCCATGCATAATAAATCTGAAGTCAGGGCTAGTATTATTAGTTTTGTTGCATATGCTGAAAATCATTTTTCTATTAAAGTCAAAACCATATTCGCACTGATAATGTTATTGAATTTTTTATGCATGATTACTTTGCCTCTAAAGGGATTATCCACCAAACCACTTGTGTTGAGACACCTGAGCAAAATGACATTGTTGAAAGAAAGCACAACACAGTTTAAATGTAACACGGGTTCTCCTTTTTCAGTCTAAACTTCCTGCTATTTTTTGGTGCTTTGTTGTACAACATGTTGTTTTCCTCATTAATTGTATGCCTACTCCGCTGCTTAATAATGACGCTCCCTATGAAAAACTGCATAAAAAGCTTTGTGATATCTCTTCTATTCGTGTTTTTGGATATTTGTGTTATTCTTCAACTATCATTGCTCATAGAAAAAAACTGGACAATCATGTTGTTCCAGATGTTTTCCTTGGTTTTAAATCAAACACAAAAGGTTTTTTGTTTTTAAATCTTAATAACCATGATGTGTCAAGAAATGTTATCTTTTATGAAAACTGTTTTCCTTATCATTCAAAACTCATTCAAGGTAATGATTCAAACAACTTTTCTTTACATGTACCTCAAAACTATGCCCAGACTCATGATGATTTCTACATGCACATTAGAAATATGAATGATACTAACAGTCCCTTTGATAATACTCTTGAGATTGATACTAATGTTGAGCAAAGTGAGACTATAGCTGTCTCCCTTAGAAGATCTACCCGCAACAGAAGGCCCCTTGCTTACCTTCGAGATTTTGATGTACCCAATCTCAACAACAATATTGTAAGTACTAAACATTCCATTCATTCCTTTTTAAATTATAATTCCTTATCCAAGTATTTCAAAAATACAATAATGTTAATTACTTATGCTGAGGAACCCCGAAATTATGAAGAAATTGTCTTGCACCCATCTTGGATCCAAGCTATGAAGGATGAACTGGAGGCACTCCAAAATAATGACACATGGTCCCTAACCAGCCTTCCTTCTGGAAAAACAACAATTGGGTGTAAATGGGTCTATAAAGTCAAGCATCATGCAGATGGCTCTATTGAACGATACAAAGTCCGCTTATTAGCAAAAGGGTACAACCAAATTGAAGGACTGGACTTCTTAAATACCTTTGCTCCTGTAGCAAAGCTGACCATTCTACGATTTCTCCTAGCTCTAGCAGCAGCTCAAAATTGGGCACTCAAGCAACTAGATGTAAATAATGCCTTCCTACATGGAGATCTAGATGAAGATGTTTACATGCAATTGTCTCCAGGCTTTCCAACCTCTTCTCCCAATCTTGTTTGTCGCCTCAAGAAATCTCTTTACGGGCTCAAACAAGCAGGTAGGAAATGGTATGCTAAACTCTCAAGCTTTTTACTTTCACATAATTACAAAATTTCCACTACTGACCATTCTTTATTTCTGCAACATGATGGCAAACACACCACGACACTGTTGGTCTATGTGGATGACATCATTCTCACTAGGACTAATCCTGTGGAGATTTCTACCATCACCAGTTTCTTACACAATATTTTTCATATTAAAAATCTTGGTGATTTAACTTATTTTCTTGGTATTGAAGTGACTCGTAATACCACTGGCATTCACTTGAGTCAACGAAAGTACATTATGGACCTGCTCAAAGATGCTGGCATGTGCTCCTACTCCCACACCAATGCTTCACAATACTAAACTCTCAGCCACAAAAGGCATTTCCCTTATAGACGACTGATAGGACGTCTCATTTATCTTACCAACACCCGACCTGACATCCCCGTCTCTATAAATCACCTCATTCAATTCATCTCACACCCAACCAATGAGCATCACCAGGCAGCAATGCGCATTCTTCGCTGCCTTAAAAGAACTCCGGGCATAGGTATATTCTCACACAATAAATCTCTTATTCAATTAAAGGCATATATTGATTCTGATTGGGCTACATGCCCTAAAACTCGCAAATCCATAACTGGTTTTTCTGTATATTTAGGGGAGTCTCTTATATCTTGGAAGTCCAAGAAGCAACAAACCATATCCAGAAGCTCATCCGAGGTAGAATATCGTGCCCTTCCTGCAACCACTTGTGAGATTCAATGGATAACATACCTGCTGCATTATTTACACATTCAACATCAGCAACCAGCCCTTCTCTATTGTGATAACCAAGTTGCTATCCAGATTGCGCACAATCAGGTCTTCCACGAATGAACCAAACACATAGAGATCGACTGCCATGTTGTTAGGGATAAACTCAACACAGGCCTTCTCAAACTTCTCCCTATTCCTTCCTCATTACTAGCTGCAGACTTCTTCACCCAGCCTCTACCTACTACTCAATTCAACATTCTGTTTTCCAAGCTAGGAATGAAAGATATTTATTCCTAGCTTGAGGGGGGCTGTCAAAACTGGGCTTTTGGGGTTTTTGGGCCTCTGTTGGGCTTTTTTCCCTTTCCAGTTTTTCTATTATGTTTCTGTTGTTTGCACCCTTGTATTTAAGATCCCTTTTAGGGTTTTCTGTAACTGATGTGGTTTTACTACTCAATAATATTTTGTCCAGTTCTCTCATCTTTCATGTTCGCTTTCTCCTCTTATGATTTTGTTCTTCACCAAAGATTCAACATTCTCTATTGCTTCTGTAAATATTACATAGCCTTGCTGGTTTTTCTAAAACAGGGTTTATGAGTCCACTAAGAAGGTCGTGCATATCAAAGGCCTTCGCAAACTCGTTCTCATCATTTACTGCTCGCAGTCTCTCCTCTTTGTTATTTTTTCATTTTTTTCAGTTTTTTTTTTCTTGGTGTTGAACATTTATTACAAATAAAAACATGCACCTACACACAAAGTTCTATATAAAATACTGATGTTAGAGGACTATTTTAGCAAGTTACTCTGTTTTTCTGTTTTAATGTATATAGTTAGAACAATTAGTAGTTAGTTAGTTATAAATATAAATAAGGATGTTATGATGTGAGTTGTTATTTTTTGTCAGATTTTTTTTTGTAAACTTTTGTATCTTCCTCCTAGTTTATTACATTCGAAATCCATTCAATTTTTTTGGCATTCCATATTCTTCTAATTCTTCGTGTTTCGTAAGTTAAATAATACTTTATATAATTTTTTTATCTTTTTTTTCCTATTTTTTCAACTTTTCCTTCAATACTCTCATTTATTCACTTCTTTTTCTTTCTCCTCCTTAAGAACAAACGGATAGAATGTGTTTATCTCACGGAGGTTAAACAAAAGAGGAAAAAGGTTAGGTTTTTGGCAAGAGTGAAAAATGCAAGAGAACTAGAGCAGAAAGTGGACCAAATCAGAATTAGAAACAGTACAATGTATGTAAGTCACCCAATTTAAAAATATTAATTTAGAAATGTTAAATATCAATTTAAAATTTATTTTATAATTTTTTTATTAATAATAAAAATAATTTTTTAATTTATAAAATAATATCTAATTTAGTTAGTATAATAATTAATTCTTTTAATCTTTAAAATTAATTTTATTTAGTAAGTTTTTTATAATACTTAATTGTTATTTTTTAAATCCATTAAATACATTCAGAGTCTCAACTTGTGTTATTTTTACTATTTTGTTATTTTTAGAATTGTTATAGATTAACATATCTTGACTGATACTATCTTTAATTATTCTCGTGATTAACTTGTGTAGATTTAACAACACTGATAAAGTTCATCCCATGATCAACACTTTTGGTGACAACTAATACGTACTTTCTTGTAGTGAAACAACTTAAAATTAACATAACATCACTTTCTTAATTTTATACATTAATTATCTTCACTATAACTTAATTTTTAAAATTTTAATACCATATATAATGTCACAATAAATCTCTCATGTTCATCTCTTGAATACACATTTTTAAACTTTAATTCATTGATATAAATATCAAATCCCTTTAACGAAAATTTAGCTGTAAAAAGATTCTATTTTAGACTTCCTAAAATCCTAAAACAAAACTACCTACAAAAATAGTTAATGCTGTCCAGACAAACATATAAACATCTCAATTTAATAACGTGTGGGACACTCAATCTCATCTTAACTATTTTGATCAAATCTATAAATATCCATAAAGTTATACATTTTTGTTGGTTTAGCTATGTTAGATTTCTAAAACACAAATTACATTATCAAATGTTTTTATTCTTTTTTTTTCTCCAAAAGAAAAAAAAACTAGGTTCATTTTTAATTTATACTAAAAAAAATCATTAAATGAAAATCAATTTAAAAAAAATATTTACACTACAAGAAAATCATGAAATATAAAATAATTTTAGAAATAAAAAATAATTAGTTGTTATAGTGACTAAATTAGATACCATTTTAAAAATTAAAAAAAAATTTTAAATTAGTTTCTATTATTGTAAAATAGTTTATAAATTGGTATCTAATTAGTTACCAATGTTTTAACTACCAATTATTTAGATTCTAAATTTGGTAGCAAAAACTTTGGTTGCTAATTAGATACCAATTTAGAAACTATTTAACAATAATATAAACTAATTTAGAAACCAATTTTTTTTTAGTCTCTAATTTAGTAATTATAACAACTAATTATTTTTTGTTTAAAATTGGTTTCTATTTCATAATTTTCTTATAGGATTAATATTAGATACTATTTTAGAAACTAAACATATTATTGGTATTTAGATTACTTTCTATTGATAATTAGTTTTTAAATTGATATGTGATTAATTAACAAGAATTTAACTACCAACTTTATAATATAAAACATTAGATAGTAATTTAAAAATTATTTATTAATAATATAAACTACTTTATATACTAAATTTTTTTTTAGTTTTTAAAATAATATCTAATTTAATCAATATACTAACTAATTATTTTTAATCTTTAAAATTATTTTTATTTAATAATTTTATTGTAATATTAATTAATACTTAAAACTAAAAGATAACAAAAATAACTTTCAAATATGCTCTTATTCATCCTGCATGGGCATTTCCTTTAATATAATGCAAGAGTTGATTCTACAAAGGAATATTAAATGCCCTACAATTCTTTCTAATGTCACCATCAGTTGAATCCAAAACACCAATGCTCCCCAGCTTTATCATGGCCTTTGCAAACTTCTCTTGGAAGAAACTATCATTTGCTGCAAAATTCTGCACCATGTTTCTTGACAGTGGGTCCAAAGCCAATTGCTGATCAATGTGAAGAACCCCTCTTCTTAGAATCATTTGGTGGTAAAATTGATTGTCAAATAAAAAGGATGTGTTTTGGTCCAAAAACGCAAGAGGGTCACTGTTAGGTCTCTTTTTGAACTCACAAATTTGCACCAGTGTTTGTTCCAATGCAGGGTCCATTGAGGGATCACCATTTCCTTCAAGCCTGTTTTGAAACATACTGCAATGGGCAAAACCAACGGTGTGTCCTCCCAAAAGGGTCACCATGTCCTCCAATGTCAACCCTTTTGCGGTGAAAAATGGAAGAGCATCTGACACAGAGAGTGACGGCGATGGAAGGTTGACCAGTGCAGGATCAGACAAGAGACCATCTTTCCTTCCTGTGGGGATGCTGTACCACTTCCCTCCTGCCAGTTCCACTGAATCTCTTGTGGCTAGTGCTAAGATGTCTGCACATGAAACTGTTGAAGGGCACTCTTGTTCCAACCACGTTTTTGCATCATCAATGATCTCAAATCCACGAGCAGTTAGGTTCGGCCCTGCCTTCTTCTCCGATGTTCTGGTTCTTGTCGGATCTATTAGTACAGAACCATCACAGCCCTAAAACCAAAATGTTTAGAATTATTTCAGTTATGATACATTGACAATTAACAGAGAATTATCCCATATTACAACAGCAGTTAAAAGTAGGAAAAAAAAATCTTTTACTAGATTATTGATTTATATTAAGAAATAGAGAAAAATAATCTACACTAAAAGTAAAAGAAAAAATAATTTTGTAATAAAATATTGACTGATTTTAAGGGATGGAGAACTTTTGAAATAATTGAGTTATTTTGCCTAAAAGTCTTAAACTAATGCTTATCATCTTGGTTTTCTAACTAATTTATAATCTATAACTAATTTTGAGTTATTCTGCTTTAGTTTATTTCGTTTATTTTATTCTTTGTTAGATTAAAAAAAGAAAACCTTTTCAACTGGGTTTCTAGAAATATCTGTTTTTTCCATCAAAATATCACATGTCTTTGTTATCCCTAACTCTAATGATATTTTTTATCAAGAAAAAGAACGAATAAATGGAACAGGATGGTCAAACCCTACTTGCAATCATGGTGACATCACTCACATCATCAAGAATTTATCACAACTTATATGCGAATTCAGAACTTTTTCTGACTGAAATTTTAAATTCCAATTTCACAGTCCAAGTGGGTGAAAGCATGGTTGTGACATAACATCAAACACAAAGAAATTATAACCTAATTCATGATTTCTTCAATAAAAGCATGTGCGATTGAGAAGTATATGCAATGAGAATAGTTTGGTCTTACTCTCACAAAGCAATCATGGAAGTGCAAACGAAGCAAGCCTCCAACAATGGATTCATCTTTGCTGAAATGGCTTTCCACAACTTCACGTACAATTCTCTCTGCTCTTGGACAAGTTGAGGTGTAGAAGCCAACGCGTAGCTCAGCGAATGTGAACGGAAGGACGAAGATGAAGACTAGGATTGTAGTGATCATCATTTTAGGCATTGCACTAACTTGAGTCTCTTGCAAATGCTGTTATATATACATCAATAACTTGGTGGGATAAATTTGAATGGAGCTTTGAAATTCTTCCTTGGTTTTCTGTTTTCTTTTTCTGGGAAAAATTGTTTGGAAAATTTATGGAGATGATGCATTCCACTACTCCATTTCTTGGCAGCATGCTCGAAAGGTAACGGTTGCGTAAACATTGTTCATTTTCCATGTAAGAACAATATTTAATACTATAATAATGACAACTTGCTACGTTTATTCCATTCAACAGACCGTAAAACACGTTATGTAGTACTTAAAGCAATTTTACATTGGTATTTGCATAGAAAAAAGATGGTGTTTTAAACCAAGTGTTGAAAATTATCACTGTATAATGTTAACCTATCTCTAAACACTGTTGTAAAATTAATTGGTTTAAAATTAGAGTTAATGGATTCTCAACTATTTAACCGATTATCAGTTAAAGATAAGGAAAATATTTAAGTTCATCTCAGCTTCTGCTTCCAGCTGTTGCTCTCAGTTTTGTTTCAAAAGATTTCTGGTACTAAGCAGGGTAGTTGTTTTCTGTTTTGAAAAAGCTTTTAGGTTTATCTGATAAAGAAAATTCACTCATAAGGAGTATAGTAATATTTACAAGCTTCTCTTTTTGGTGATTTTTCGTTAGGTATTAGATCTATTTTCTGTTTTACTTTTAGGCATCTAATCTATTTTTATACACGGGTTTGAGAATTCCTTGAATATTTCTTTTTTATTTATTGTCTATAAAAAAAATCATTTAAAGATGTCTTTAGTCCTTGTATTTTTATTTATAACTACATTCGAATTTCCTGTACATTTACATAAATAAATGTGGTTGTTAAACTTTAAAAAAAATATTGATTTGGTTAATTACCTTTTTTCTTTTTAATAATGAAGTTTCATATCAGGCATCCTATACATGAAAAAATATTATTAAAAAAAAAAAATAAGTATGAAAGACTGTGCCAAAACTCATACATAAGAAAGAATTATAAATTTTGATCAATCAAAAGATAGGTTTTTAGCAGCTTTCAAGAAAGAAGAGCCTATAGATGAAGATCCTAGAAAAACCAATGACTCTTATGTCTTATTAACAGATATCTTAAAACATTTTCTAGGATATTCAGATCTCCTAGTAGTTTTAACTTCATCATCTTCATTATCACTAAGAGGTTATCTTATATATCAACTTCATCATTCAAATACTTAGCCACAATTTCACATTCTTTCATGAACAAAGCAACACTTGAAGAGAGGATCGCATTAGACTCTAGAGCAACATCTGCATTAGGCACAATAGTCAAAAGAGAAGACTTCTAAGCAACAACATCAAACCCCAAAACAACATCTAGAGAAAAATCTGTCAGACCATGAATTTTTTTTTTTCAAATCCAACTCAACTTGGATAGCGCAATTGGACCTTGCCACTGTGTTTTCTAAAATCTGAAAAGGATTAAAAACAATTTTGTAACTGATTAAAGACAAATTTAGATGAATTTAGAAAGGACCATATCCTTTTGTGTTTTTAAAATTTGAAAACAGAACTTAAAAAAATTATCAGAATTAAGAGTTTAAACATGCTTGACCGAATATGTAAAACTAAAACATATGTCGTTTTTTTACTTTTATGTAAAGTTTGTTTGAAATCAGATTAAATTATTAGTTTATACTATAAATAAAACGGGTCAATGTGTTAGAGATTAAAAAAATATTTTAAAATGAAATAGAATTTAATGTATATAGAGATTTAATAAAAACAAAAGTTACTTTATCTTTGCTTTCTAACGTAAAAAGATTAAGTTTTAAGAGAGAAAGAAAGTAGGTTTGCATGAGGAATGATAAAAGAATAATAAATATTTTCATATAATTTAAAATGCATTGTGGTGAAAAACGTTCTTTTAGAAAAAAAAAAAAAAAGAAATTGGTGTTTATTTTCATAAAGTTTACTATTAAATTTTAAATTTGTAAATAGATGTTTAGAAAATGAATTTTTCATATGCTAGAAATTAAATTATATTTTCCAAACTAAGAATTTAAAATATAGGAAATTTGAATAGATTTATGAAAATAATATTTAAAAATAAACAAATAAAATCTAAATAATTCAGATTACTACCTTTCAAATCCCTAAAATGTTGTGATTTTTCATCCAAAACTCCACAAAATCAAATCTCTTTCTCTTTATTTTACTATTTTGAAAATCTTAAAACGCATGAATAATAACATATATTTTTTTTCTCATGGTTTTGTTTCAAATTGCTTTTAGTCAACTTACCATGCATCAAAACCTCGATATACATAAAATCAAAATTTAAGTATACATTTTTGTTAGTTCACATTCTTTGTATATTCCTTTTATTTTAGTTAGTAGCGGTTGCATTCTAAATAATATTAGTCTTAACTAGAAGTGACTACATTATAAAAGATACTCAGTTTTAGTCAGGAATGGATATGTTCCAAAAAATACTTAGTCTTAACTAGGAGTAGTTGTGGTTCAATTAATACTTAATCTTGTCCTCCCATTCCATACTGAAAGCTTTTTTCTTATCTTCGATATCACCAGCTCCCAAAAGGAACACCTAGATGGTTATCACGGATAGGTAGGCCTAAGTAGGTGAAGGGTAAAACCATTAGGTTAAAGTGGAGTATTTCATAGTACATTTTCATCGCATTCCTGTCTACTCCAATTGCACCTATTTTACTCTTGTGGAAGTTTACTCTAAGGCCGAGCTTAATTCAAAACATCTTAACATAGCCTTAATCGACATGATATTTTGCACATTTGATTCACATACGAAAAGGGTGTCATCAACAAATTGGAGTAAATTCACATCTACTTTTTTTATCCCCAACTTTTATTCCAGAAAACAGGTTTTTTCTTGTTGCTTGTTTTACTAGCCCAGCCAAACCTTGTGAAACAATAAAAAAAAAACAAAAAACGTGTCATTGGGGCCTCTTGTTTAAGGCCCTCTAGACGGTTTGAACTCTTTTGTCGGGTTGTCGTTTACCAAGACCGAGATAGTAGAAGATTCAAGGCATGCTCTATCCAATGTATCCATTTTCCACAAAACCCTAATCTTCCCATCATGTAGAATAAGAACTCCTAACTCACCAAGTCATACACCTTTTCAAATTCAAGCTTCACAATCACCCCACTTTTCCTCCTTTTTAAATCATCCATAACCTCGTTCACTACAAGGACACTGTCTAATAATCCTCTATTAGATAAAAAAAAAAAGCTGATTGTGACACATCTATCACCTTCTCAATAACTTTTTCAATCCTTCTAGATAACACTTTGGCCAGAATCTTGTATAAGCATCCTACAAGTGAGATAGGTATATACTCTTCAAGAGATTGAGGATTCTCAGATTTTGGGAAAGGTGTTATGAATGAAGCATTACAGCCCTGCGAAATCTTCCCCTCATTGTGAAATTGTTTTACTTCTCCACACACACCCTTTTCTAGTAGATCCCAATGCTTTTTAATAAAACTGAAAGATATTCCATTTGGGCAAGGGCTTTTGCTACTATCACAATTCCGAATAGCGTTCTCAATTTCTTTTCTTCAAAAGGTTCAGTCAGCAGTAGGTTATATGTATCTATTATGGCCTTAAATTCAACATTATCCAACCTGACGCCTATATCCTCGACAGTCAACATCTTATTTTTCTTGAACTCTTTAACCATCTCCTTCACCGTGTTTGGCTCTTCCACCCAGGTACCAGAGTTATGATAATGTACTCCTTTGATATCATTCCTAATCCTCCTCCATTTAATTGACGCATGAAAGTATTTAGAATTGGAACCCCCCTGTTTGAACCATAGTGCCCTTGACTAGTGTTGTATATTGATATCATGTAGATGGCTCAAATGTTCTCTTCGTTCCCTGATCTTATTTTCATTTAGGTCGTCTACATCATCCCTCATATCAAATTGTTGTATTTTATTCAAGATATCAAGTTTGATCTTGTTTGTATACCCAAAAATGTCTTTGTTCCATCCTTTCATATCACTCTTTAGCATTTCATATTCTCTTTTAACACTTTGATTTTGTTTCCCTAACCAAGTAACCTTCCCATTTGCTTTTAACAAAGCTGTCAAACTCCTTATCTTCCTTCCAAATATTAAGAAATCTGAATGGTTTTGGTCCCCAATCCGCCACATTTGATCTTAGCAGCAATGCACAGTGATCATATATCTGTCTACTTAGAACAAATTGCTTACTACCCGACCAATGTTGCAACCATTCAAAGGAGGTTAAAAAGTTGTCAAGCCTACTCTTAATCTTACCATTAGGTTTATACCAGGTATATTTTCTACTAATACAGGGTATATCAACCACTTTCACACTATCAATGAAATTATTAAAACCTTACATTTCTCTCTTATTACTAGTGACACAATTTATCCCCTTTTGTTCCCTTCGCTTCTTATAGAATTGAAATCCCCCAATATGTACCATGAATTACAAGCTTCCATTTGTCTGACATCTTTTAATTCTTCCCACTTTTTCATTATCACTTGCGGATTACATGAAGAATACACATTTACAATAACAACAGGAATATTATTCTCCTTGAATAGCCTCATAAACACTATGAACCATCTATTCATGATATGATTAGTACACTGAAAATATTTTTTGTGCCATATTGTTAGAATCCCACCTTTCCCAATAATTGGTTCGCTGTAAAAAAATCAATATCATTACCCCTAAACCCTTTCATATTTTAAAATCCTATCACTTGTTTCGAGTTCTTCTAGGCTTACCAATATTTTTCCTTCATCCCCATATGTGGCACCTATTTGTTTACCCAATTCCCATAAGTTCATCGTTTCTAGACTCTCATGTTTTAACCAAAATAAATGGTTACAATTGTTTATAGCCATGTCAGAAATAGAATGATTGATTTGAGATAGAGTTAACCTTAGTTGCTTACGTTCTTCCTGTTTACTGATTTTGCTTTATTCACCCTCCCAAAAGACTCTTCTTTCCGCTAGGGCACTTGAATTAATGGGCACCAATTCTTCACCTTCCTTCAGCTGGTTTCCTGTTCCTTCCAAAAACGGTTGAGAACCCAGCTTACTTTACTCATCAAATGGAAGATATGTGTCTTTTACTCTATAAGATCTCAACCCTGTAAGAGATTGTTGAATATCTCGCATTTGATTTTCCTTACTAAGAAGGTTTGTGGTTTGAAGAGTGCGTTTGGCATAAATTAATTCGATAGGTGCAGAATGACGTGGATGAGATGAGGTAATGAAATTGGTGGATGCGGGAATGCAACCTGCAGATCGGTTTTGGTCCTGCGAGAAGGTTTTTTGGTTCATTTGATTACCAGTTTAGAGGTGGCTCTACGTAGAACTGTGCTCCACGGTGGTAAGAGTAGGATGCATAGGCAATGGGTTGGCCTCCCTATGGGTGTTGTATAAAGAGAATCCTCCACCATCGTGATTGACTGTAGTGAAGTTGCCACCCCTGCGGTGTCTTCTCCTGCCGAAGATGAAGCATGATAGAGAGGAACTTCTTCACCTTGCTCTTCCATTATCGACGCGCACGGTAGCTGACTTCGTGTCTCCTCCGCGACCACCAGTGGTTGGAAATGATGTATGGTGGCTTCAACATACCCAACATTCCTTGCCTCTTCCGTTTCACCCAACGCATTCCACCTTTCCACGATAAGAGGGCATCCAAGAGGCCCATACCATTGCGGCTCCTCCACCATAAAATCAACTGGTTTTGTTTTTGATTTGGGTTTGTCCTCTAAACAATGTGTTCCACCTAAGATAGATTGGGCTTCAAAGTCATTTTTAATTTTACACCTCCCTTTCGTAGCCGCATGGGTTATTTGATTCATTTCACATTGGACCTTTTCTGAAGGCCCAACCCCCATTTCCTCGTCAACCCTACTTAAAGTTGTTGGCATTAATGACATTAGGTTTTCTTTTTTTGTGAAAGTGTTGATATTGGGCGCAAAGAAAGCTCCTAAGGCTTTGTTGGATTAGGGAGTGGAAATGAGGGAGTGGATTTGAGATGATTTGAAGAGAAAGTGTAAAAAAAGTTAGGGTGTTTGGATTAAGGTAAAGAGAGGAGAAAGTGTAGGGAAAGTTTATAAAAGTTTGTGAGTGATGTGATGGATGTGATTGAAATTGTATTTTTTTTAATTGATAAATATGTAACTTTACACATTTGCCCTTATATTTAAAAATTGATAAAAAATTATTTTGATTGATTATTTGTGAATTACATTTTTTTTAAATTAAAATTATTTTTTTGACAATTGAAACATTATTTTCGATACCGTGTTCGAGCTAACTTCGGAAAATTATAAATTATATAAATTTTTTGGATCATATTTATGATTGATAAACATTATTGAGAACAAAGTTGTAATTGTGAATTAATTATTTTTCAATTATAGTTGTATGTAATTAAAATATTATTTCCGGTATGGAACAAATTATTTCTGATAATTTGTTGGATGTATAATTCGATAAAGGATTATTTTTTTAAGAAATAAATATTAATGTGTATTAATGCAGTATTTTAGTTTATTAAAGCAAAATTCATTGATAAATTTTGTGCATAATAATAATGATTCAGAAAATCATATGAATGATACAATGAAATATGTTTCATTCAAAATAGTCATGGAAGTCCTTAATTTGTTTAGGGATTCGTGTCATAAATAAGATTACAGATTCGAAAAGAAAAACACATGCATAATAAAATACAACCAAATTTTTACGTAGTTTAGGGATTTGTAGTCATTATCTTGACTAGCTTTCTCATTCTTTGCTCAAGAGGCAGGCCAAAGAGTTGTTTTACCGCATTAGGATGACCACACAAGAAGTCGTAACAGTTATCCAACAAATCTTCATCTTGTATGTTCATCTCCATTAACATTTCCCAAATATCAGATTCAGAGTACTGGAAAGTCGATGTACGACGAAGTGTGCGCGTGTGTTCACGAAATATGGAGTTTCGTTCTTCTTCTGCAACAACATGGCGTTTGTTATATTGCAGATTTTCTTCCGTAGCATTAGCCACTCGTTGTGATGACAAAGCGACAACCTCAGATGAAATGGCTTGTCGCTCAGCAATATGACATAACCTATCTGACTGATCACTACCCCTCCCAAGGATATCAGTTAATCCTTCAAACCTTGTGTTAAGCCTTTCCAGTTGCAGATCAATGACGTTCACCATAGGGGCTTTTCTTTTTGAGCCTCTAGAAGAAGAAGTACCACCTGATGGCTGGGATGACTGAGGTGGCACCAATGGGGGTGTCAAATTAGGGCCAGGGCTGTATGAATCAACATTAGGATCAACTGAGCGAGGATTTTCACATTGAGTAGCATCCAATCCTGGCTCCTCTGGGATGTCCTCCATATTGTGATCATTAAGATCTACATTAAAATGATGAGACTGAGTTCGACTTGAGGACTGCAATGCTGTTCTTCCACCGTGGCCAGTAGCACGATCAAGCCCCCATAAGTCTTCCATCAACTTGTAGTGCCTGATGGGATTAACACGCCATTTTGCGGCCGAGGGCTTTGCCTGTTCATTAATGAAAAGAAATACACTCATAATCATAATTAGTGGCTAATGTATGCGATAAGTGAACATCAAGTTGAATACGTTACCTTTATCAACGAATCCCACACTTCATCCTCGGCCTCGAAAATTTTCGTGCTTAGATTCCAAGCAAAACCACTCAGTCCACTAAATAAATCATGGATCTCACGCCATTTGTCCTTAAGGCTTTTCTGCCTGTTCTTCACATTATTTTTTGTAATCCCTACCAATCCAGTCTGATGTAAGGATTTAACAATGTTTGTGTAACCCTGCGTCGTCCAACTACCATCAATGCGGTTACCCATAGATGCCTCATCGATCATGGCATTCAACAATCGGAAATCCATGTCGGTAGTCCATTTTTTGTGTTCACGGACAGCTGCAGATGACTCTGAAGCAATACCCTTCCCGTGATCCATGATAAAACCTAATAAAAAAGGTTAAACTTTTGCAATAACATAAATAGTTTCATACGTAAATATTAATAAAGGTGGAATGTCAACATTAAACCATGAAATTGTTCTTACAACAATATAAATATAAGTTCACGGATGTTACATAAAATTAATTATTACAATAACCTGTCCACATTTCATTCGCTATAGTATCCCTAATTTGTGACCCGAGCCTGTAGTCATCCTCACGAGTTTGCGAGTGTGACACATCTATATCTCCTTGCATCAACTCACGGTCAACTTCTTCCAACAAAGAGTCATCATTATCCACCCCGCGAAGAAAGTTATGAAGAATACAACATGCTAAAACAATATCGGTCATAGTGTCCACAGAGTAATGAGGCTCTGTTCCGCTAGCGATAATTGGAAATCGCTTTTTGAGGACACCAAATGTTCTTTCGATAACATTTCTTAGTGAGGAATGACGATGATTAAATAACTCATGGGCATTTTGTGGACCTCTTCGGGAATACTCTTTTAGATGGTATCGAACTCCGCGATATGGAGTTATAACTTGGGTTTTGAGCATAACCTGCATCTCCAAGGTAGTATTTGCCTACAACCATCCATTAATAATTGTTAATTATAAGTGATGTGACCAAATGAATATTTATTGCACTTGAAAACACACTCAACTAACCTTCCGGAATGACCAATGAATCCTCTCGTACAAACGCATCCTTCAATATCCTGGAATCAGAGGCTGTTCCTTCCCACCCGGCAAGAACATATGTGAATTTCATGTCAAAATCACAAGCAGCAAATACGTTTTGCGTTGGCCAGTCTTTTCTTCCACTAAAACGAGGAGCATCAACTCGAGGGACTTTAACACGGACGTGAGTGCCGTCGATGGCACCCAAACAATCCTAATACACAACAACTTCACATTTATAAATAACTTGCATTGCATACAACATGAATTAAATATTTAACTATTGTTTCTCATATTCATACCTTAAAGTATGGGAAAAATCGATTGTTGTTTAAGATATGAGGTTCAACCTCAGTCCCAGCTGGTTGAATTAAGAACTCTCCATGCAACATCAATATTGCCTTCAAAACATTATGAAAGTGACGAGACACTGTTTCCCCGGACCGATGAAAGAAGAACGAAACACTTCGATTCTTAACGTTATGACCAATGATGTGTAAAAATTTAGCCACTTGTTCTTCAACTGTAGATCGAAATGCATCTTTAACCATATCCGTTCCTCTTATTCGTTGACATAAATTAATAAATGCTTCCGGACTCGTGCGAATAATGTCACGACATCTTTCAGTATGGACCAAGTACGACATCAATTCTTGTCGACGACGCTCTTTTTGTGGAATAAACTCCAGTATAGGATTATTTGTCTCGGTTAACACACGCAATACGTTCAATCCATATCCAATCATGCAAAGAATTGTCATTGCTGCTACTTGTGTCCGCAAATTGATTTGCTCTTGTATTTGTGAAACTAGTGTGAAATCAACACCAACTACATCGGGATTCATGTCATTCATGCTAGACATCTCGACATTTTCGAAATACATAGACCAATGGTTATCGTTATCCATGGTCACAAATCCTTGACAATCATATAAGTTTAACTATTAGGTCTAAAGAACCACATTTTAGATAAATAATAATACTCAATTTTGTTTTACTTTTAAAAAAAATTAAAATATTATATATAAACTCTATAAAGTATTATAGTTATAGTTGTATTACAAATTCAAAATAATATTTATAATTTTTTTTTAATTGATTTTAGAAAAAAATAAATATTATATATAAACTTTGTAAAGTGGTATAGTTATAGTTGTATTATAAATTCAGAATAATATTTATAAAATTCTTTTACTTGATTTTAGAAAAAATAAAATCTTATATATAGACTATCTATAAAGTAATATTTTAAAATATTTAAATACTTTGTATACTTATCATTATTTTATAAATTCGTTATAAAATTCTTTTACTTGATTTTAGAAAAAATAAAATCTTATATGTAGACTATCTATAAAGTAATATTTTAAAATATTTAAATACTTTGTATATTTATAATTATTTTATAAATTCAGAATAATATTTATAAAATTCTTTTACTTGATTTTAGAAAAAATAAAATCTTATATGTAAACTATCTATAAAGTAATATTTTAAAATATTTAAATACTTTATATACTTATAATTATTTTATAAATTCAAAATAAAATTTATAAAGTCTTTTAGTTGATTTTGGAAAAAAATAAATATTATATGTAAACTATCTATAAAGTAGTATTTTAAAATATTTTGTATACTTATAATTATTTTAAAGCCTATTCAAAATAATATTTATAAAGTTTTTTACTTGATTTTAGGAAAATTTAAATATTTAAATATTTTGTATACTTATAATTATTTTATAAATTTAAACTGATATTTATAAATTTTTTTACTTTATTTTAGAAAAAAAATAAATATCAGAAATAATTTAAATATTAATAAGTTTGTTTTAACTACTAGAAAACTCATTCAAACTTTCATTAATGCTAATTAATTCTCATCAATATACTCATCAATGTGATTAAGAAAAACCTTTGAAAACTGAAAAGGCAACAACATTCTATTAATTCTATTAACATAAATAAAATAAATTACAAATTCCTTCACTCCACATTTCATTCTCAGATTTTATTCTCCAAATTCAGAATCTATGTATGAAACTTACCTCCAGAAACCTAGCGAAAACGATGCCACCGCGAACCACCAACGACCACCGAGCACCACCAGCGGAACCACCACCCACCACCAGCAGCGAAACCGTCCACGTCCAACGACCACCAACAACGCCGCCTACGGACAACCGCTCACTTCCAACGGTTGTGAACCTCCGACAACCGCGCACATCCACTGCGTACCTCCGACGAGCACCTCCGACCGCTTCTAAGGGTACTCCCTCAACTCAAAACAAATAACCCACCTCCACTCCTCTTCCATATTTATCATCCCTCTCATTTATTCATCACCCACACACTTGAATTTATCCACCAAACAATGTACGAATCCCTGTTTGTTTGTGCTGTGTTTATGCAGGGAATCTCATGCGTGAGAATGGAGAGAATATTGGAGTTGTGTGTTTATGCAGGGAATCTCATGCGTGAGAATGGAGAGAATATTGGAGCTGCATTGGCACGGGCATAGGCATGGCTCATAGGTTAGGTGAACCATGGGTAATTTGGTAAAATGAGAAACTTTCACTCCAAATCTTCTCATTTCATCAGGGAAACTTTTTACCCATTCATCACTTTTCTTCGCCCCCTAATCCTCTCTAACTCCCAAATACAAACACCAAATTCATTTCCTTTTCAATCCGGGTGAACAGTAATCACCTGGATACAAAAACAACATTATTGTTAGCTACTATATATGTATAGAAAACCCATCCATATTTACATTTTTATCACATTAAAAAATATATATACTTTTATAAATAACTAGCGGGAACACACGCACTGACGTGCCTGTGTATCCGCATTTTTTATTTATGTTTCTTTAGTATTTTTTTAATTTTTCAAAAACAATTTTTCTTAATAACATTAAAATGAGAAGTTAAAGAGTATACAGTTAAAAAGTAGTGTGTATCTGCATTTTTTATTTCTCTTTCTTTAGTATTTCTTTATTCTTCAAAAACAATTTCTCTTAATAACATTAAAATGAGAAGTTAAAGAGTATACAGTTAAAGAGTAGGTTAATAAAATAGTGAAGAGCGGTAATTAAAAATTACATATGGTAAAGAGAATGAATGAATTTTCAAAATTTAAAATTCAAAATTACTATTTGAATTCAAAACCGTCTCCCAAGATAGAAAATAATTAAATAGAATTTGAGTTTCATATTTTTTTTATAATTTTTAATATTTTATTAATTATGGGTAAAAATATATGTATTTGGTAATAGTTAAAATTTATTTAAAACTACAAACTCAACCGAAAAAAATAATTAAATAGAATTTGAGTTTCATATTTTTTTTAATAATTTTTAATATTTTATCAATTATAGGAATTAAACCAATATTTTTTCATTAGGTCTATAAACAACCAATAATATATGACAATCATTACAATACATATGACACCATTAAACAATAAACCAAAAATTCATCCTCAATTGTTTCAAAAATATTATATACAAAAGAAGAAAATGCAATAAAATTTGCTTCTCTTTTCTTCACCTTGGACCCTTGGACTTGTATAGAGACTCGTTTAAATTATTCCCATCTTTCGCACCCAAATCTAATGTTCCTTCGTGTTAGAACCTTACGATTGGGGGAGTGAGCATGACAACGAAACTCAGTTTTTCCTTCTCTGATTCCTCTATTTTGCTATGAATATTAACTCTCTACAATTAACAAATAAAAAACAAACAAAATATTAGTATAACATGTAAAACATAGATTTAAGAACACGATGACATACCTTCTCTACATAATGCTCTCTGGTGAGAGAACATATTTTGAAGGTGGTCTCTAAAATCATAACTTTATGAAAAGTTAAGATGATTTCAAAAATCAAAACCTAAAAGAAGAAAAATAGAGGAAGAGCAAAGATAAAGAAATGGTGAAGACAGAAAACTTAAAAATCAAATTGGAAGTAACTTTTCCGTAAAATATGAGGAAATGAGAATATAGTTTTTAATGCTATGTATGATTTCATTTAAATCCATAAAATTGTTACCAAAAAGGGTCTTATGATGACTTTCATCATGTACCTTTGTCTCCTCTTGTTGAGTCCTTCTTAGTGTTTTACAAATTGAATGCATATAAGAGAATTACTTATTGTTGTGATGAAGCGCACAACTTTTTTGAGTCTTTTCGTTCTCTCTTCAATTACAATTTCATGAAACAAATGTTAAATTAGGATTTCAGAAAGATTAATCAAAGAAATGAAAGTATGATTTTACATGAAAGTGAAAAGGAAAGAGAAAAGAAAGTGAGAAGTATGGTAAAAAAAAGAATGTGTTATGTGTAGTGGAGAGAGAAAGTGGGAAGTAGGTACCTGTATAGGAGAGAGAAAGGAAGTAGGTGAGTTATGTGTAGTGGAGAATCATAAAATCTGTTTCTTAAATCAATTTTAAAATTCTACAATTTTATAAAAAAAGAATATCAGTTTAAATCAGAAAAGTAACGTACCAAATCTCCACTCTCCTGCTAAAGTGGTCAAAATATTACAAATATCTTTAATTTTTTATTTAATACAATAAATTATTAAGTAAAGATAAAATGGAAAAAAAAATTAAGAGCAGTTAAGAGGAGAATAAGAAATGACACAATGACCATAATACAATAATAAAATTAAATATTAATATAAGAATAAAATAGGAAAAAAATTAAGAACAGTTAAGAGGGGAATCCCCTTTAAATATAGGTATAGATTAATCAAAAATTAAAAATATAATATAATTTAATATATATCATTTTGTAAATATAGTATTAAAAAATTACGTAATTTTTTAAAAGTAATTAATTACTTTAAAATAAAAAAGTATTCCATTATTTATTTTTTAAATAAATAAATAAATTATTTTCATTTTTAGATTAAATTATAAATAAAATATATTATTAAATTAGAAATATATATTTTTTATTATAAGTAGTTTTTTTATATTATAAGTAGTTGTTTCAATTTAAAGAATGATTATTAAAAATAACATGGTCAAAATTTAATAAAATAAAATAAAATTATTTACTTATGTTACAAAATTAAATTAACACACGAATATGTGTGTGATATTTTAATAGGCCATTTTACGTTTTTTAAAAAATAAATATTGTTATTTTATTTTATTAAATTTTTTATTATATAAAAATAAGATAATTAAATATATTATTTATCTATATTATATTTGAAGTTATATCGTAATAAAAAGATTATGTTATAGAATCAAACATTCTAAATCTTTAAAGCTTAATTGTACATAGAAGCTTAATTGTACATTATTTGTGAGTATTTTTTTAAGTTTTTCTTTCTTTTATTCAATGTATTTTAATTTTATTTTATATTTTATACTGATTTTAAAGTACTTTCAAAGAAAATAAAAAATAATTTGCATACATCAAATGAAAAATTATTATTATATATTGTTGAAGTTCTGAATTTAGTTGAACTTGTTACAAACTTTTTTATTTCTAGGGTGAATCCTATAATTTCTTGCAGTTTAATTATGTTACTTTATTATTTCTTTATCCTTTGTTTGGTTGGGGAGTGAAAAGTTGAGAGTGTGTGAATTGGGAGTGTGAATATTTTAGAAGAAAGTATGAAGAAAGTTGAATATGTTTAGATTGTGGTATGTTAGAGTGAATGTATGAGGAAAATGGATTGATATACGTGAGTGATGTGATAGTTGTAAGATTATTTTAAATTATTTTTAATGTTATAAATTGTAAGATTATAAATTTATCCTTGTATATAAAAAATAGAAAAATGAAATATTAATTAATTTAAAGGATATTTTAGTTAATTAAAATAATTTGTATTATATTAATTTGTATTATATATAAATATATATCAAGTATAAGTTTATCCTTGTGTATAAAAAAAAGGAAAGACATAATTATTAATTTTGTGCATATTTTAGTTAATTAAAATAATTGAAAGTTTTAATTATAAATAGAAAAGTAATATAAAATTCAAATAAATAATTAAATAAAATATAAATATAAATATAATTTTGTTATTTTTAATTTTATTAATTGAAATTAATTTTTTTAGTTAAATTAATGTTTTTAGATAATTTTAGTATTATTAATGATTTTTTAAATTATGCTATGTTATATATATAATTATTATTAATTATGATTTCCTTTACTATTATTAACACAAATTAATATATTTTAAAAAATAATTTTGTATTTAGAAAATATGATGAACATTAAGTAGTCGCAAAAATATATAAAGTCCATACATTTGATGTGGAGAGAGATAAAAACATGTTAATTTGTTCGTAATTTTGAAATTATGTAAAACTTAAGAACATAATAATGTTAATTAGAAAAAGAAAACAAATAACAATTTAATCCTTCTTGTGGAGACCTTCAAATGTGTTTCTAGAAGACACATCTTATTCCGTTTTTTGACAATGATTGCATATCTTTCATCGACAACGTCTTCAATGCACCATTTGAAAAAATTACAGCCTAGAACAATGCTACTTATAATTTGTTTTGAAGAAAAGAATAAAACTTAACAATGAATAAGTTTAAAATAACATTGTTAAGTTTGCATCAAACCTAATTGAATAAAATTTACCTTGTACATGGGACAACCTCAAAATCGTTTTCCAGCATTTTTTTCAGTTGTTGTTGTTCTGAGAACAACAAACTGTCCACAATCACAAATAGGAGCAACGAAGGCACTTGTGCTCCCAGCAGCATGGGTAAAAGTACCACGTGTTTTCAACCCACAACCAAAACAACTAGAGGATGATGTTGTGTCATGCACAGTCATTGAAGGGAACCTAATCAATGATCTTGATTCTCCAATTTAGGTAATGGACCCCAAATTTATAATTAATCATAATAGAAATCAAATGTTAAAGAAGTTGCATTGTAAACAATATCATTGTCTAAATAACTACCATGAAAACCACCATAAAAGCTTAATATTAAATAACAATTTCTCAATGTCGAAGGTGAAAAATAACAATGTTCAACATGAAAAATAGAAACAAAAAATAAGAATGACAATAATATAATGATAAGACAATCAATGGCCTTGAGGACGTTGAATGTTATTCAGGGTATCCTCAATTCGCTCCATCCTTTGATCAACCCTATCAATACGGGTATTAATGTTCCTCATACTTTGTTGTCTGTCTTGCATCTCCGCCAAAATTTGGGTTAACATTCGGTTTGATTGGGGATTGCGGGCTCAGGTTGACCACATTGAACATCTTCTTGTGGTAATTGATCCTCTTCATCATCTTCTTCGTGTGCCTGGTGAGGCCTACCAAGCTGTCATACACCATTGACCTGGAATATATTTAATTTTGTCATACTTTTTTTTCCAAAATAATGATTCCATCCTAGCATTATTGCTTGCTCATTTGACAAGTCGAAGCTATACACCTGCAAGATTTGTGTTATCAAAATTCCATACGGCAGAGGCATGTTGTTATCCTGACATTTGATCATGTGTTGCATGATGTAATGAAGCGAATTGATCATATATTATTTTTGATGCACCACAACATGAAAATATATTCATTCAATAGTTGTGCGAAGTTGCACCACGAGGGCACAAGATATGCACTCATGTGTAATGTAATAGCTAGTCATTCATTTTCAGACTACTGGCATTTCTGAAATTTTGACCTTGAACATCTTCACGAGCGATAATGCTAGTGCTCGTCAAAATTAACTTCCTCAAGGATCGTCCCAGGGGTTAACTTAACACCATCATACATGAGACTGACAATGTTCATCCAATCCAATTGATTAATGTGTATTCGCTTTCCGCAAATCTCAATGGCAATGTGACCAATAGGTGTGATCTTTAGATTTGTATAAAACACCCAGATCAAGTCCTCATAATACGAAAGCTTCAATTCCAAGGAAAGACTGTAAACCTTGGAAATTCAAAAAGGTTTTGGAATTCCAAACCCTAGAGCAGCAAAAATGGGGAATGCATAGCTTTTGGTGATAAGACTGGTCTTCCGTGAAACATATTTTTAAACATCATCATTTGACGTTTTGTACTAAAGTATCTTGAATAATAAAGAACTTCTTCAATCCCTGTTGTTGAGGGAGGAAGAGCAACATGGTCTTCTACTGGAGCTTTACCCTTACGGGTTCTGTGGCATTTCTGGGATGATGATGCCATGTGTAATGCAATTACTACAATATATAAAAAAATGAAATGTTCATGACATCAAATATGAAACTCAATTTTAAGTAAACGAAAGTTATGATAATATCATAAACAAAATAGTAGAAGTTATTAAACACAATAGTACAACTTCATAAACAAAATATTACATTACCAATGAAAAGACAATACTATAAGTCCTCCACTAGAATACTAAAAGTTCTGATCATAATTCTCCAATAACAAATTACACAACAAATTACACAACATAATTCGATCCCCCAACTATATCATGACATTGTTCAGTGTGAACCAAGTACTCCATCAATTCTTGTCTGTGACGCTCTTTTTGTGGTTCGAACTCAGTCATAGAGTTGTTTCTAGTACACACCATATGTAACAAATTCAATCCAGAAGCAACCATACAAAGCATCATCACTGATGCACCTTCAATATTTTTTTCAATTTGTTGTTGTATTTGTGAAATTAAATTCATGTTCGCCGCAACAAGATCGTCATAAATTGCAACCGTTTTCTCAAAATGTACCATCTTTGCCTCGTCATAATCCTTGCCTAATTCATAATGTTATCCATGTAATTTTTAACTTTCATCCAGAACCATGATTACAGGTAAGTATCAATAGAACATACCAAATGCCAGTTACCGTTTCAATGTAAAACTACACCAAGATAGTAACCCTACAACCTAATTTTAATTACTGATAAATATTTTAATAAAAAAATTTATTGTAAATGACTCTATCTTTTTATTACTGTAATATAACAAAAATGATATAAATATATATACAAAAATTAAATTTTGAATATTATAATTTAATCAAAGAACAAATAGATATAATCAAACAAAATTAAAAATTACATAAAATTAAATAACAATAATTCATAAAACCATGTACAAATATTCATGTAATTAGATTATTTTATTGAGGTATTAAAAGTTCTAATATATTCTCTTAACTTTTTTTGTTTTTTTTTAATTACTACAAAAATTATTTATAATCTTTTTAATTATAAGATTAATAATTTATGTAAAATGTAAGAAATAAACTATATTTATTTCATAACATTATGCTATGTCTTTGTAAAATGTAAAAACAAATAAAAATATAACATTAAAAATTTATATTTCCATTCTGTAAAAAATATTTAATTTTAAATACAAAAATCTATTTTTTTTATAAAGAATTTAATATTCAAAAAAATAATAACTATCTACACATATTATTAAAAATTCTAATTTCTTCTCTAAACTTTTTCTGCTTTTTATAATTACTACAACATTTTTTATAATTTTTTAATTATAAGATTAATAATTTATGTAAAATGTGAGAAATAAACTATATCTATTTCATAACGTTATGCTATCTCTAAGTAAAATGTAATATATATATATATATATATATATATAACATTAAAAATTTATATTTCCATTCTGTAAAAATATTAATTTTAAATAAAAAAAATCTATCTTTTATAAAGAATTTAATGTTAAAAAAATAATAACTATCTACACATATTATTAAAAATTCTAATTTCTTATCTAAACTTTTACTGTTTTTTTAATTATTAAAACATTTTTATAATTTTTTTAATTATAAGAGTAATAATTTATGTAAAATGTGAGAAATAACTATATCTATTTCATAACATTATGCCATGTCTATGTAAAATGTAAAAAAAAAATAATATAACATTAAAATTTTCTATTTCCATTCTGTAAAAATATTAATTTTAAATAAAAAATATATTTTTTTATAAAGAATTTAATTTTCAAAAAATAATAACTATCTACGCATATTATTAAAAATTCTAATTTCTTCTCTAAAATTTTTCTACTTTTTTTTAATTAATACAACATTTTTTATAATCTTTTTAATAATAATATTTTAAAAAAACATATTCAACTCTATATTTTCAATTCATGTCACAAAAAAAATAAATATTAATATTTCATCAAAGTTTTTTCCTTCCAATATACAATTACATAAACAACTTAACACAATAATTAATTTAATAATATAATTATTGAGTTTCTCCTAAACATTAACATCTAAAACTACAAAGTAATTAACATGAATAACTACTTTTAAATAATTTAAACAAATTAAATTCAAAAAACAATAAACATCCAAACATAATTTAAACATAAATAAAACATACATTTCTAAAAGAACCACACATACCTCAAGAGAGTAGAACAAAATGACAACACAATGCAATTGTTAGCAAGATCAAACTATGTCTGAAAAAAAATCATTAAAAATAAACACAAAAATAAAAAAATAAAAAAAATGGAAAAACCATGAACATAACCGATTATCAGTTGCCTTAAAAAAGACCACATAATCGATTATCCAAAGATTTAAGAGGCATAATCGGTTTTTTCTTGCCAGTTAAAAATCCAACATAATCGATTATGTTCCAGGATAATCGATTAAGTTCATATTTGCACAACCCCCATAATCGAATATGCTCAGACAAAAATAACAGATAATGGATTATGTCACGAGCATAATCGATTATCCACTATTTTTTAACTACATAATCGATTATGTAGTGCATTGTTATTCAATGATAATCGGTTATGCATGAAAGTAAAGTCGCAGAAACCTAACTTGAGATCAAAGATGAACAACAAAACTCACTCTCCTACCACTATGCTTACTCACGAGCCTCTCCAAGCCCCCTAAACCAATGCAAAACATTGTAGGGTGATTTGAATTTGTTGTGTGCTTTCTTAACTTCGCACAACCATCTTATATACGTGGTGCATGACCATTATGATGCATCTACTCTCTCACCAACTCAATTATGCATTCAAACTCACATTCAAATTGGTCAAACAGATTCCCTGAACCAAAGTCAGAAATCTCATTGCCATTGTTGCACTAGTGCTGCTGCTGCCATGCAAATCTCGTGTAATGGCAGTGTGTAAGTCCAAAATGTTCAACAAAAAACAAGGGCACCATGGTCTTTGCACAAATCATACGTGGCTTTCATCTCAACCTACTCTCCTTTCTCTTCACTTATAAGAGCAACCTAAATATCTCCATCTAATAATGCTGGTGCAACTTACCAGAGACTGATGGATTACATCTTCAAGGGGATGCTGGGTCGAAACGTCGAGGTTTATGTAGACAAAATTGTGGTTAAATCTTACTCATGCTCACATCATATCCAAGATTTCAAAGAAGTATTTAAAGTTCTTTGAGACCATGGTATGCGCTTAACCCCCGACAAGTGTGCATTCAAGGTGGAAAAAGGAAAGAAGCAAATCCAGAGAGAATGCAGGGCCATCACTAGAATGCGAAGTCCTAAAAAATGTGAAGGAAATTCAAAGGCTGATCGACCGACTTGCGCTCTTTCCAGATTTGTGCCAAAGTTGTTAGATTAGAGGCCTTAAAAAAAGGGGGAGGGGGGTGAATTGTTTTTGAAAGATTTTCACAAGTATTGCAGGTAGAGTGAAAAGACTATGAAGAATTAATCAATTAGAAAACTGTTCAGCCCAAGAAGAAACTATTTTTAACCGGTTGTTTTTGCAAAACAATCAGTTTGTTTATACCAGAAGTGTTGAAAATCAAACCTAAAGCAGTTTAAAGAGTATAAGGATAGAGAGATTCACATAAGATGTTTATACTGGTTCACTCTTAACCAAGAGCTACATCTAGTCCTCAACTAACAACTGATAATTCACTATGTAATCAAACCTAGATTACACAGCACACACCAAGAGTGATGATCTTGAACCCCTTAAGAACACACGTCATTATTTGGCAAAACACACAGTTTTCAGAACAACCCTCTGAAACTGCACAACACCAAGTCACATAGAAATACAATGTTCAAAAAAAGAAAGGAAAAAAATACACTTGGGTAATCTGAAGATTAAGTTCAGATACAACACCCAATCCTATTCCGCACTTGAGATGATCCAAAATCTCTTTGAAATATTGAAAAATGTTTTTGATTGATCTCTCTTTCTTAGTTAATGCTTGGGAGCGTAAAACAACCTTTTTATACTCCAATCAAATGGTTAAAGCATTTAAGTCAAGAACCAAAAACTGTTGATTCAAAGTTCATAGGTCCTCGTCAGATTCGTAAGAGAAATAGAATTTGTTGCATATAGGTTATTCTTCCTCCTCTATTAGCCACATTATCATATGTTTTGTGTATCTCAACTAAGGAATGTTTACATTATTCCAATCATGTCATATCATCTAAGTCAATGCAAGTAAAAGAAGAACTCTCTCTTGAGATGAACCAACTGAAATTTTAAATTCTCTAAAGTAATATCTTGGTAGAAACATCGTTATAGCCAAAGTATTATGAAATCTCATATGTTGTGATACCAGTTGATGAATAAAATAGAATATAAGAAAATCATATCCTAATCTTTATTGTTAAGATAATTTTGGATGACGAAAATTTTGTTGTTAGGGATAATTGTAAGACCAGTAACCTTCCCACCATCTTCTTTTTCTTTCTTTTTTCTTTTTTCTCCCTTCTCTCTCTCTCTCTCTCTATATATATATATATATCATTATAAGTTCAATTTCTCTCTCATAAATTATCTATTTCAAAATTTGATCACACTCTGCCGTAGCCGAGCAGTCAGGCTACGCTTCTACCTGATCAGATTTTCAAATAAAGTAAGTTCATTATTACTCTAAATATTCTTTATTCTCTGTTTTTCCTTAGGATTTATCCATCAATCCTGATGGAGACAGTTGGGAAAAGTGTTCCTCTCAACTAGTTTTACCATATATACTGAATTTTAATGATGTTTGATAACATGTTTTAGGTACCTAGATTTTGGAGTAGTTTCCCTGTTGGAGTTGAAGTTTCCACTAGAATAAAGAATTTCATGTAAGGAAAGCTACCTTTAACTTTCATTAGTACGTTAAACTATAAGATCTGAATATGGAGGTACGTGGTCCCAAGTTTTAATTTCTTTGTAGGGATGTTAGTTAATGAAATTGTTTGATTTTATGTTGTGTAAATATGTATAAATATTAGATTTGATGGTTTTGGAAGTTAATATTATTTTTTATGTTAAAATGTTCCTGAATGTTATGAATTTTTAAATGTTATGTGATTGACTTATATGTATTATACGTGAGTGATGAAAATTAATGTCATATAATTGGGATAAGGTATGGATTAGTGTTTGATGGTACATTATATATGAAAAGCCTATGTTTAAGAGAGATCCTCTTGTTAGAATTAAAGGCCTTAAACAAGAGGGGAGGTGAAATGTTTAATGAAAGATTTTTGAAAATTCTGGACAAGAATAAAGATTAATGCAGAATCATAAAAGAAGCAATCAGACCAGCCAAAAACCAAAACTATTTTAAATTGATTCCATAAAATCAATCGGTTGTTTATGCAAATCAACCGATTGTTTTTATCAGCACTTTACGAAAGCACTAGACTTACCTTTCTTTTCGAACCATATCTTACGTTTCAGGCAATCTTTCTTATAGTGTCCAATTTTCTTACAAAAATGACACACATCCTTCTTTTTCTTTGTGGATTTTGGCAGATGACTCATTAAACTTTAACGATCCTTTATTGCCCTTTGATTCTTCTTTTCTGGTTTCTTCTTAACTCTTAACTTACCCACAAGATTGACCAAGTGATTTCCTTGCTTCTTGAGTCTGCTTCTCTTGAATAAGTAAACTTTGCAATTTTGTCACATTCCATTTATCTTTAATAGTGTTGTAATTTATTTGGAATGGACCATACCGAGGAGGCAAGGATTCATGATGAATTGTACAAGGAAATTTTCATTCACTTCCAATACCTTGGATTTCAAATCTTGCTGCTATGTTTTCATATCAGTGAGTGCTCATGCATTGTACGACCACCATCAAACTTCATGGTAGTTAACGTACCCATTAATCCCAATTGACTTATCAGCCGTATCAAATCAAGACACACTTCCACATATTCCAAAAATTTCTTAGCATCGTCACTTTTAGGAATGTTGACTTAATGCTCTCAGTTATTGTCATTCGCATCAACATTAAACTTAATCTATTTGATTTTTCCCTCTTATGGAAAGATCTTGTTCAGCACTGCTTTTCAGTAATAGCAGCGGGCTATCAGTTAAGAGTGTCAAATCAAGATCCATAACACCTAAGTGAAACTGAACTTGTTCAGACCATTCAGAAAATTAAGCTCATTGAACTTCACAATAGATGAGGCTTGCGAATGAAGAGAGCATATCAAATGCTGCAGAACATATAATGTTCACAGTTAATGCTTTGAGTTATGAACATAAACATATAATACAATTCATATAACATTCATACAGAAAATAAATGTACATTGAAGTTCTCCTTTGGGTGATCCAACAATGCATTTCAATAAACATAATTGATGCTAATAAATATAATATATTCTTACGTAAATGATAATTAGATATACTTCAATTAGACATGTTTGCAATCTTTGGATATACTAAACATATAATCAATTAACTACTATCTTGTTCATGATTATAAAATAATCAACCTTTGGGTGCCTACATTTTATAATCAATGAACAATTCATACCCATTACAAAATATAAACATGTATGAATCACATGTCATCGCATTAATATCACATAATCATGGGTAATTGAATTTTATTTAATTTTACATTTATCAAAACATTCTAATTTGGCCACTTTGGTGACTAACAAATTATTCGTAATGTACACCCAATTTAATGAAGGACAATGTTCTTCATTGTGGAGTTGTTTGTTTACTTCATTCCACTACCATGATTTTGAGAAAACTATACTAACTATAACAAAATTTTCATAGTTTGACTCCAATTTCATGTAATTGTTCGTAATAACAAAGTACAATTCGTTATGTTCACTTTTAGGATTGTACTTTAATCTTTAGTGCTATTATATATACTCGTTCATATTATACTATTGAAGAACATTTTATTACTTTTATATCTATGCAATCAAATAATTCTTGAATCATCATAAAGAAGAATAATCTACTTTTCAAATGCAATAATTATTAATTTGACGAACCCTTAAAGACATTAAGCGCGGAAATATATAATTGATAAATTATCAATTTTCTCATCAACAAAATTAGGGTTATCAATTAGTGTAAATAATGACAAAAATAATGGAAATCATACGTTCTTAAACCTGACTCTGATGCCACATGTAGAATTTCTTTAATCTATTTGATCTTAGAACTTATGATTTTCACAATCTCATTAACATAAATATGTGTACCTTGATCCATGAAGATTTGTTCTTCAATATGATAAAAGATGATCACAAAACTGGTTTTCTCCTTCTTGACCCTTTTTCACTTTTACAAGACTTTCTAATGGAGAGGAAAATGTCTCACGTACTTAGTAAAAGGATGACCAATTTCTTCTCTTAAAAAACTATCATCAGCACATTCCATCAATGTGCCTAAATATAGAAACAAAACTCAAAAAAAAAAATACCTTTTCAAATTTCAAATTTGAAAAGTAACTACCTTTCAAATTTCAAAACTAACTAATATTTTATTTTTATTTTATGATTTATTTTTAAATCACATATGTCACGTAGGACATATATGCATATTTTACACAAATCACTTGAAAAGCTCAAGGATGTAGAAAACCACAGGAAAATCTTTACAAAACGGTTTGCATGTGTTTGATATAAGCTCGTTGAAGTTGAATCGAACAATCATGATCATTATAAAGGTTCACATGCATATTGTTTGTGAGAGAGCTATTGATTTTGGGCAATCTCAAGTATGTTGTTCCTTGGAATATCGGTGAACGTTTTCCATTGAGCAATTGTGTTTTCACTACAAAAATCATATGTAATGGCGGTTATATATGGCATTTATTAAAAACCACCACAATTAACTGTATAATATGACAACTTTATAGGCGCCATAATGTTCCTTTGAAATGTGGCATGTAAAACTGCCATAATTAGTCTTCGAAATAAAACTTCTCCCGCTTCTCGTTCCCCCGTATAATTCCCAAATAATTCCCTAAAACCTTTGAACTCCTTCTTCTCTTCGAAAACCTCTCTTTCTCTCTGCTACTCACTGTCTTCTCCCTACTGCTCTTTGCCTCCTCTCTTCTCTCTGCCTTCTCTCTTCTCTCTACCACATCCACCATCTTCTCTCTGCAGTTCACCGTCTTCTCTCTGCCACTCACCATTTCTCTCTGCCACATCCACGTCGACATCGTTCGAGGTGGAGTTTTTCGAAACAAACCCGTTTTCTCGCTCTTGTTTCACTCTCCACTCTCCATCATCTCTGCAAGCACTCGTTCGCTTCCTACATTTCCCACAATTCCTCAAATATTTGATTTCCCAAAACCCTATTCTCATCTTCATCCCCTGATTCTCCCAAATTCGAAAATCCTTTAAAAACATATTCCCAAAATCCTTTGTTTATTTGTCTTTTCCAATCTCCAAATTTCTTCTTTAATTAACCTAGCCATCACCTGCATCTTCACAGAGTAAACCCTAACGATGCTTCTCCAAATTCGCTTTTGGGTCTCTAAGGTCGCCGCCACTCCTTCAACCTATGGGCTCACAGTCCAAAAAGTTCTGGCTAGTAATTGGAACATTCTAGATGAAAACGATGATGATTGGAAGAGTCATTTCGCCGCTGTAGCCCAATCTATTAATTTGATTAAACGCAGCTTACAGGTAAATACCCTATTTCTCTTGAATTAAACATGTTTTTTTTATCATTGCTTACTAACTTATTAAGTTAGTTACTTAATTGGTCTTCCTTCGTCACCACCATGTGGATCCAAGCCTCTTTTATTTCTCTTTCACAACTGCATTGTTTGCTTTTGCTTTTTATTTTTTTTCTTCTTCGTCTAATTGAAGTTTTGTTTGTGGATCTGTTTTACAACGAGCGCTTTTCTAAATCGAAAGGATTTGATTGTTAGGGTATGGTATGGGAGAGGAAAGATCGTGATAAAGAGGATCACGTTCTCGAAGCCGGAGTTATGATTTTCTCCAGCACTAGAAAACTCTACGATTTCACCAGGTCCAAGTACACGATTCGTCTATCGATCTTTTTTTTTTTTTGTGGATGTTAAATGCTACGCTCTACAATTTCACTGTCAAGTTTATGGCATCGATGTTGAATGTTGTTTTTGTTGTAGCTATTTGTAACGATATTATTATTAGCACACGTTTTATAAGATTTGAAGAACCGTTCCTGTGTAGTTAATAATTAATTTAATTAGCACTAACTCACTTCGTTAGGTTAGACACGAGTGACCCTTTCATTCAAACGCAGAAGGTTTAGAATTTGAAGACGATTATGTTCGGTGCTTACTCGTACAGTTAATAACAATAACAGTAATGTCTATATAGATAGTGCTATTTTGGATTCAATTAAGTGACGGTGTTATTGGGTTACATTCTCTATAAGCATAATTTTTAACAATGTTGGGTTTTTTTGAAGATTATAATTAATATTATTATAGTAATAAAAGCGCTTGCATAGCTGTGTGTAGTTAAGTAGAGTGATTTTTCTTCAAAGATGCAGTGGGTTTGAAGATTAGAATAGTTGAGCTAGATGAAAAAATAGGGGTGCCGAGTAATCTTATCAAGTACTGCAGAAGGGGTCCACCAGAAACCTAATTGTGCTACAAGAAACTGTAAGTTGTTTATCAGTGAGATAAAGAAACCACTTGGATCGTATTGGGAGTTGAATGAGCTCGTGTGTTTTGTAGATTTGAGGTTAGATTCGTTTTGTGTTGTTGAACTTGAGGTAAATGGTGTGATTCTTTCCTCAGAAATTGTCATTCTTATTTTAATCTCTACGTTATTTGTAAGACTGATTATTATTTGTGTGAATTTCTGGGATTGATTTAAGAGAATTTGGGATGATTGTCTGTTAAAAAAAGTAGTTAGTTACTAATTAGTACTAATTGTTCTTTGCTTTAGTGGCTTTAGTGTAATTGTTTCAATTTCCAAATTTTTATCTTGTGTTTGTTAGAGCATGATCCTGTGTGTTGTGGTGGCAGTGTGAAAAATTGAAGGTGAGGTTGGATATGTATCATTCGAGCTAGATAAGGAAGACCTTTGGAATGATTCGTGTGCGCAGGTAAAATATATCTTTATTATACGTATGATTGTAATTTTAGGTATGCATCATTTTTTTCCTCAATGGAGTTTGATTTTTATAAACAAATATCTTAGAATAATATTCTGTTTTATTTGAGTATTTTTTTTCTAAAAAATTAGGCAGATTTTTACTTGTTTTATATATATGTGTCTAATCTGTTTTATTTTAAAAATAAATAGTTTCATTTTTCTTTTGAACCACTCTATACCTACGAAGTTTCTTAGAGTCCAACAAACTTAATATGGCTTGCTTATTATATGCCATAAATCTATATTTAAATAAAAAAAATTATTCTAGAAAAGTTGTCTTTATCGTTAGATTATTCCAACTTGTTAATGTCGATGTGAAGGGAAAAAATTGATAAAAAATAAGCATTATTTTAGGACAGAGCATATGTTTATTGTTTTTCATATCCTTAAAAATGAGACACTATTTAAAGTTTAATGTGTGCTATGTTTTAGAGTATGGGAAGTTTTGCTCTTGCGTCAATTCACTCTTCGCTTCCAGGTAATTCTTTTATTTACCATTTCATATTTCAATATCCAGATTATAATTCAAAGGAAACAATTATCTAATTAATTTCCAACTGTTTTTGGAGAGAAGGTTAGTTGATTTCTATTGTCTTCCTATTTCCAAATTAAATTCAAACCCTGATATAAATTTATTAATTGAAATGTAAAATGATGTAATTAATCATATATTAAACTAATTTCATCTTTTAGTTAAAAACACAATATATTTAAAGCTTAGAAGTAAATGCATTGGAACAAGAGTTACTTGAGCATATTGTGGAATCGGTGGGCCTCGCTTCATCTTATCCTAGGCATGTATTCGCCTTTTTTTTATAGACTTGCATACAAAAGGGTGTGATGGTTAATAATTTGACCCGTATGTTCCTTTGATTTGTTACAACCATCTATTAATTAATGAGGTACAAATTTTATATTTAAAATTTTATTCTAATTTTCATTTTTCTAAAAAAAATTGTTAGATAATTGTAAATATATTTTAACTTATTTCAGCATCGGATGTGGAAGTGATGCTCCATCACCAAACCAGAATATAAGATCAAGTGGAGGCTAGACAAATTAGGATTTGAGTTTTAGTTGTAATATGTTTAGAAAGTGAAACAATTTATATTTACAATTTAATTTACTTGTTATTTGGATTTGATCCTGCCTGTTGACCAGAACGCTGGAGCTTTGCCTCGTCAAACTTGGATCGACGTGTGCGCGTGTCAGCCTCCGTCACCGCGATTCACCTCAAGAACCTGCAAAAGAACAGAACGGCGCCGCTGCGGCCGATCACGCTCCGACGCCCAAGTCAGCGACTGAACCACCAATTACTAAGAGTAAACTCAAGAACTCTCAAGGAACCGTGCAATGTTCTCTCTCAGTATACTCAAGACTCGCAAGCGTAAAGAAGACAATCTGAACGTGCGTACCTCAGAAGTTCGTTGGAAACTCTTATATACCTGGACACTTTCTCTCTCCTGGCAGTTACACATCTGGACACGTGGCTCGCATCCAGCTGTACACGTGCCATCATCTGGAGCATCCTTGACTTGGGCGCTACTTCTGACTCTTCTTTGGCTAAGTTACTTATGCATGATACTACTCAGTGCATAGTTAACTTGGAGCGTGATCTCTTCTGGATGGCGAGTTCGGGTGCCTTCGTACGCACCTTCCCTGTGGTCTCGCCGGCCGCCTTCATGATCTGCACCACCTTCATCTTCGGCGATGTGCTTGTCTCGGCGATCTCTAATTACTTGGTCGCCTGGGTTTACATCTGGCGACTTCATCTTCAACCCGGTGACCGCCGGTTCTGGAGTGCTGGAGATCGGAGCACGCCAACTTAATAACTGGCGACTACACGAGCCCCCCGACTTCCTTCCCTTCTGCCAACCAGGCGTCCCATCAACACGCCTATACAATAGCTGATGCCACGTCATCACTCCGACTACCAGGGCGGTACACAAGCCCCCCAGTCTTAAGCGAAGACTTGTCCAGCGAAAAGACTAAAGGAGTCACGTCAATACCGATCTACGTGGCGCTGGCGCAGAATTCCAAGCGGTTGTACTTTCTGCTTTCCTGACGCTCCACCAAACACTCCTCCAATCGCTCGACACGTGGCTTCATCAACGGTTACCTTTAATTGTCGTTTGCGCTTCCAAAACCCATTTGAAAAACCCTTAAACCCATTTCACTCCACTGTTCCATCACTTTCTTGCTTTCTCAAACGCTTCAAGCTTCTTCTGCAAAAGCTCACGACGCTCTTCACCTCCTGAATCCTCAACTTCCTTCATCGCTCTTCCGATCATAAAAAGGTACTCCCTTTACTTCTTCTGCTGATTTTTCCTGCATTTTAACCGATTCGCATCATCCATTAACTGTCTGGTGCATACGCTGTGGGCTGTTTCTTCTATTTCTCCTTTCTCGTAACTTAGGGCTTCGTCTTCGTTACAACGAACCTTCGTTCGTTCGTTTTTCACCCTTCTTTCACGATCGAGTCAGCCTCTGCGAACCCTGATCACCTTTTCTTTTCTTTTCCTTTGCAGTTTCCGCGATGGCTCGCTCAAAGATCACCCCAAATCCTCCTCCCTCGTCACGAAACCCTTCATCTCAAGCTCACAAACCCACCGCGAGCACTTGGTGCTTCTTCTTTCCCAGGCTGAGAGGCCTGCAACCTCCCCCCTAACCTGGCTCAGGCTACTCCACCTGTCGCCGGAGGAGCCTCCGTTCCTTCCCCGACTTCAAAAAATTATACCCATGGGCCACCCCGACCTTGTTGAAGGAAACCTCCTCAGTAAACTCTGCTGGGGCAGTTCTTCGATTGAAGAAAGGGGACGAGCCTCACCTGTCGTTCCACAAGGAGCATGACGACAAGGTGATGGTGCTACCTTGCCCCCCGACGTGCCAGTGTGCGCCGACGACAAAGGGAACAACGGCGGGTTGTTTCTGCTTCGTATACACCACCCTGTTCAAGAAGGTGAAACTTAGGTTTCCCTTCACTCGTTTTGAAAGGGAGCTACTTACCGAGCTCGACATCGCCGCCGCCCAGCTCCATCCCAACAGCTGGGCATTCGTGCGGCGTTCCAAATCATGTGCGCACATCTGGGACTGCCAGCGTCAGTGGACGTTTTTCTCTTCTTGTTTGAAGCTAAACCACCCGGGAGATCGCTGTGGGTGAGTCTGAACGGATTGCTGGAAGGTCGATCTTCTCTATCTTCCAGCAATCCTACAGGATTGGAAAGGCAAGTTTGTCCAGGTGCGCCCAAACGACAAGGACGCCTCGCTGCTCGACGCTTCCCCTTGTATTGGGTAAACAAGGGGAATAAGAGTCCAAGGGAAGCTTCAGGAGGCCAAGGAGCCCCGACAACATGGGAGCCTTGGACAAAGATCTGTGCCTCTTCTGGAAGAGCGTGGCAGATCTCAACATCACTTTCCTTACCACTGCGCTCATCTCCTTCGAGTTCTTCGAAGATCAACTCGAGACTCGCATAGGTTAGTGCTCAATGTTTAAGTCTTTGCCTTGTGCCATTCCTCTGTTAACTGTTGCTGGGGCGTCTTGTCTTGCCGTGCACAAGACTTTGGTTTTATTTTCTGCACCACTTATCTGCTTTTCTTGCATACTGACTTATGCGTTTTTTCTTTCTCTCTAAGCTGACCCATGTTCCTTTGCATTATGCAGACCTCATGTTGGGCAAGGGAAAGCTGGCTGAGTTGAGGGCACTCGCCCGAACCCATGGGTTGGCGTCGGGTTCCCAAACCGTGCCAAACTCAGTGGTGGAGATCGCCGCTGCACAGGGCAGATCGCCCCCAAAGGCCCAGCTCCTTCCGAGGCCCAGCCCGCCAATCAGCGCAAAAAGCTCATCCTCAGGAAACCAAAGAGGAAAACCCCTCAGGTGGTCCAAGGGACGAAGAAGACGATGAGGCGACTGAAGATGGCCTTATCACCAAGAGGAAGAGGGTGGCGCCTTCTTCACCATCTGCTCCACCTCCTTTCCAACATCAACACCACCTTCCACACCAGCTCCACCTCCAACACTGCTTCCTGCCCCAGCTCCCACCTCGCCAGTCCAAGCAGTTCCTCTGGCATCACTTCCTGTGGTTGAGGCCGCCGAGCCAACTTCATGGAGAACCCCCCAGCGCCTCCACGCCCTATGTATCAGCTGGAGGGGGTCCTCCTTCAAACGCTTCAACCGCAAGCTGCACCAGGCGGGGATGAAGGTCTCTCACCTATCATCATCACTGAATCCCCGACGTCGCCACCACGCCAAGAAGCACTCATTGAACAACCAACTCAAGAAGGTGGCGGCGAGAACCAACAACAAGCCCCCCCGGTGCCTCCACAAGCAAGCCTCTCTCTTGAGGTCAAAAGGGTGTGGGAGCCCTTCTCAGCAAAACTGAAGATGATGGCGGAGGATTTCCCCTCCATCATATCCAAAGCTGTGGAGAGTTCCACCAAGAAGCTCCAGGATGACATCTTCACACTCCGAGGAGAATCGCACCATAAGGATTGAGGCGGAGAGGTTATCCTGCAATCTAACGCTCGCCGAGATCGATCACTCCCGAGTGGAAGATGCTATGAGCACTGAGCTCCGGGTGGCACGCAAGGAGGCCACCGATCTACGCCATAAGGTGCAGCTCTTAGCTCAAGAGAAGATTGAGCTGGAGAGCAAGCTGGTACCCTATCGCGTCAAAGTGGCTGACCTGGAGGCGTTGATCAAAGCAGACGCCGCCAAGGTAAAGAACCTCGAGAAAAGGTCAGCCGATCGGGAGGTCTTCTTGGGGAAGGTTGAGAAGGAGAGAGACGACACCATGGCCAAGCTCGCCGAGGCCAAAGAGAGCATGGGAAGATCACCACACAGCTGGCCCAGGCGCAGGCAGAATCCAAGAAGGTTACTGAAGACCTTCTTCAAGCTCGGGAAACAATTGAAGAACTCAAGAAACAAGCTGAAGAGCTGAAGCAGCAGAACGAGGGGCTAAAGAAACAGATTGAAGAACTTGAGCTGAGCTCTGCCCAGATTCTCGCTGCTGGATTCGAGGCTGCCCGGGAACAGTTCGCCTGCCTGTACCCCGACTTGGATCTTTCCATGGTGTCTCTCAACAACGAGGTGGTGGACGGGAAGGTTGTTCCTTCTGAAGACTGATTGCTTCCCTCCATCCACGATTCTTATGCTTTCTCCTTTAGATATACCTACCTTGTAATAAACTTTCTCTTTTCTTGTACATGTATCTTGAACTGATTATACCTTATGATAAAGTCTTTGTACTTCTTCTTACAACTTCTCTGTCTGCTTATCTCTCCTTATAATTTACTTCAACGAAATTAACTTAGTAACTTCGTAAGCGCAATTGTATACTCTGCTCGAACCATCAGATTTTCGAAAAAAACACTCTAACAACTTGTAACCTCAAGGTAATGAACCTTAGCGTAAATCGCTCTTCAAATAACGAACTTCAACCAACTAATGGCTTAAGACACAGCTCATCTGATCTGCCTTATCAAAACGGGTCTTGACTTTCTCGCCATTGCTTGAATTTCTCCTGGTCGCCAAAGACTCTTGGCGATATCAGCTTCCTCCTGCTTCACAACTTGGCCATTGTTCCTTTATCTGGGGGTAGAGGCGCCTTTCGGATCCTTCTCTACCTCCCTGAGCTTCAGAACAAGACCGGGTGGCTAGGCGTTCTCTTCGAACCTACCTTAGCCACCCTCCAAACTTCTTCCACCCTTTACACCATACCTGAACTCGTTCGAGACGAGAAGGATTTTATCTTGCCTGAACTCGCTCATCGGCGAGAAGGTCTTTAACTCGCCTGAACTCGCTCATCGGCGAGAAGGTCTTTAACTTGCCTGAACTCGTCATGGCGAGAAGGTCTTTAACTCGCCTGAACTCGCTCATCGGCGAGACTTTTCTGCCTCTACATTGCCCCAGGGGTTACATCTTCTCTCCCCCAGAAACACTGAGGACTTTTCACTGGTGCCTCTATTGCCCCAGAGGCTACATCTTCTCTCCCCTGGAAGCACTGAGGACTTTTCACTGGTGCCTCTATTGCCCAGAGGCTACATCTTCTCTCCTCTGGAAACACTGAGGACTTTTCGCTGGTGCCTCTGCATTGCCCCAGAGGCTACATCTTCTCTCCCCTGGAAGCACTGAGGACTTTTCACTGGTGCCTCTCCATTGCTCCAGAGGCTACATTTCTCTCCTCTGGAGCACTGAGGACTTTCCACTGGTGCCTCTACATTGCTCCAGAGGCTACATCTTCTCTCCTCTGGAAACACTGAGGACTTTTCTTTATTGGGTGGCCTCATTAAAAACCCTCCTTAGGGAAAAGAGTGCCCCTCCAAACTGTTTTAACAGAAACATTGTAATATAACTTCGTGTTTGTCTTTACTTACAAAGTTCTTAATTGTAATATAACTTGAGGTGCGTGGCGTTCCAAGTGCGAGGGATCGCCCCTCCTTCCAACGTCTCTAAGCGGTAGGCGCCGTTCGAGCGTCTCGGTTATTCTGAACGGTCGTCCACTTAGGCGACAGCTTATTCTCCATCTCGTACTGGTGGGCCTTTCTCATCACCAGGTCGCCCTCTCCGACGCCCAAGTCAGCGACTGAACCACCAATTACTAAGAGTGAAACTCAAGAACTCTCTCAAGGAACCGTGCAATGTTCTCTCTCAGTATACTCAAGACTCGCAAGCGTAAAGAAGACAATCTGAACGTGCGTACCTCAGAAGTTCGTTGGAAACTCTTATATACCTGGACACTTTCTCTCTCCTGGCAGTTACACATCTGGACACGTGGCTCGCATCCAGCTGTACACGTGCCATCATCTGGAGCATCCTTGACTTGGACGCTACTTCTGACTCTTCTTTGGCTAAGTTACTTATGCGTGATACTACTCAGTGCATAGTTAACTTGGAGCGTGATCTCTTCTGGATGGCGAGTTCGGGTGCCTTCGTACGCACCTTCCTGTGGTCTCGCCGGCCGCCTTCATGATCTGCACCACCTTCATCTTCGGCGATGTGCTTGTCTCGGCGATCTCTAATTACTTGGTCGCCTGGGTTTACATCTGGCGACTTCATCTTCAACCCGGTGACGCCGGTTCTGGAGTGCTGGAGATCGGAGCACGCCAACTTAATAACTGGCGACTACACGAGCCCCCCAACTTCCTTCCCTTCTGCCAACCAGGCGTCCCATCAACACGCCTATACAAAGCCTGATGCCACGTCATCACTCCCGACTACCAGGACGGTACAGGATTAGTTTGACATTTTCAATGAAGTCATTTTTTTCATTATTATATTTCTCAATTTTAATTATATTATGAAGTAATTGTATTGTGAAATTAATTTATATTATAATTTAATTATATTATTAAACTTAATTTGGTATTTAAATTTAATTATAATATGAATTTAAATAATAAAATTAAAGTTTAATTATAATATAAAATTAAATAATATTATGAAATCAAATTATAAAATAGAATTAAATAAATTATTATAAATTATAAATAAAATTAAATATTTAATATTCAAATTATGACAGTTATAAAGTGTATTATAAATGTCATACTATACTGTATTAAGTGGCGGTTAAAACTGCACTATTTACGTTAGAATTGGTTACCCAACTTTAAAATTACGACATTATAACTGACGTCAATTACAC